>NC_087218.1:3861908-3903286 GCF_015104395.2 Macrobrachium nipponense | reverse complement strand
ATCATCGTCGTCGTCGCCTTGAACTTGCGTCAAGTAAATGCCACATAGTTAAGGGAACAAAGGAGAAATCAGGAAGTTGCTGAAGTTTACCAATTCCAAGACAGCACAATGTTGTTGCCAGTCTTCTTGCGAATAACGCTTTGACACCATGGTAAACCCAACCCTGTAGCCTGCAATATTTAATGGTTTCCATGAGCTAGACACGGCTGCGTAACCTACGTTTTCTCTTTTATTTTCCTAAGAAAGAAAAGGTCATTGCAGGGAAAGTCCGTACAGTAGATTTGCCTTCTAGCAGTTTACCCAGCGCCTCATTGCCGTGATCGGTATGGTCTTGGTCTGCCACCTTGGTGGCCGCGAGTTCGATTCTTGGGCATTCCATTGAGGTGTGAGAGATGTGTATTTCTGGTGATAGAAGTTGACTCTCGACATGATTCGAAAGTCATGTAAAGCTGTTTGTCCCGTTGCTGAATAACCATTGGTTTCATGCAACGTAAAAAACACCATATAAACAAACTTTTCCTTCTACCCTAACTTGATGAGGTAATCGAATAAAAATCAGTAGCTAACTTTATGAATTTAACGGACATTTATTTGAAAGAAAAGAGCACAATAATTCCCAGTATTCGATTTTCCTAACAATTGCAATTTACTTAGCGAGTCTCCAGTAACAATAGAAACCATCTAAGATTATAATTGTACTTGCAATAAAATAAATTTTGCCACGAGAGGCATATTTTTAAATACCGTCTTGACGCCTTAGAAAGCATTTAGAGTTTGTAGCGTATGTTCTCTTATTTTTGAGGGACAGAGAGGCAATTCATTTTTTGAACAGCATAGCTTCTCTTGTAATAAAACTCCATTTAAGATTCAGGGCATTGACGAGTGACACGTTTTAGCTTTTAACAGCGCATGATTTTTGGCAAATAAAACTGACTTTGGCATTCGTAGGTCATAGCTTTAATCCACGGGCTAAAAATGATGATGCAGTTGTTAAAGGTAGTTGCTTGGTATTATGTGACTAATATATATATATATATATATATATATATATAATATATATATATATATATATATATATATATATTCTTATAATGTAAGTTTTGTAATGTAATTATAATTGGTAATATGATTAATTCACCTCAGAACCTGTGTATCATGTTATGAAATGTATGTTTTTGTTGTTCAGATTCCCACATTTAAAAATAACACATGTTAAGTAGTGTAACTTTCATTTTTAAACACATAAGGCAGAGAGAGGAAAAACGTACGTAAGACAGAGAGAAAGAGTAACAGAAGAGGGTTGTTTTTCACATCTTGAGAATACCTTACCTAAGCTAATTTTTTTATAGTTCCAATCTGGCCTGTAACTAAACAAGGGGCCCTTGTTCATAGAAAGATGCGAACATAGCAAAAGAGGCCCCATACTCGATATCCCTATAGAGATGACATAATAGTGTTTCGTCTTGCCAACTGCCCATATGCTGATACGCATATGGAGATAGAGAACTATTCATTTGATTCCGAGACCTAGCCGCTGGCGTGAGGGATAGGATCTTTCTCTCTGCGCTTGCTCGTTCGCGAGTGTTTCATTAACATGATAATGTAACTTACATTTGTATTTGAGAAGTTCACTCATATAACTCTTAGTAAAATATGTGTTGTTTGTGGAATCTGAAAAGAAAATAGTATTATTTCTATTGGTTTTGTGAAGGCGCCCACGAAAGTGTAAGTGTGTAACAGGCCTTTCTCTTGAGTGAGAAGCTGCAGCTGCGTATACAGGTATTTTACAAATGTTTTGAAGTGCACTTCGTTTTAGGTTTCACCATTGGATAAAATTATCATTTTCAATACATTTCTTTTGCTTTGTTCTTTTGACATATCCATTTTTATATGCTTAATGTTTGTATTGTCAATGCTTTAATTGTTTTCATATTATGCATTATGTTTTTTTGCATTGTCTTTATTTTGTTTAATTAGTTTGAATAATATTTCTATTGTGTAATTTGTTTGAATCTAACACTTGCAAATTAATTTGTATTAATTAAATTTCATTTCAAATTTAATTATTGTTTGCTTTATGATTAATTTAATTAATTTTCTCGATAAACTTTGATTTAATTTTGCTTAATAATTAATTCAAGAATTAATTAAACTTTGTTTTCAAGTAATAACAATTTCCCTGAGATTGTGAATTTCACTTATAAATTTTGAATTTAGAAATAAAATTTTTTTGTTTTTTTATTTAAAATTTATATGAGCATTTTTATTTTTTTGGTTCCCCACCAGTATTATATTTTATTTTGTTTAGGTAGAAATATAGTGGTAATTGTGCCGTTTCCCACAAATAAATCAGAATCAGGGAAATACTTAGATTTGACATTGCAGAAGGAGTGATGCCCTTTAATTAAGATTACCTCACATCCATTTTAATGAACTTAGAACTGATTGTTTTCTTGACTGTTCTGTTCTATAAGGGGACCACTGTTACCTTAGAGTATTCAGTCGTTTAGTACCATGATGAAGGGTCAGGTGTCGGCTGTAGTGAGGTAAGCAATAACCAAGTACTTGATCAAACTGTCCCTAAGTACAAAAGGGTGTCCCAGACCCTGGAATAAAAGGGCCTCTTGTGCTAACAAGTACAAATGGTAAGTGAAATAACCAGATACTTGATAATTTGGGTTAACAAATATTAACGGTGTCCAGACACAGATCTTTGGCTACTCCATGCACCAAGTATTAATGTTGTCCAGACCAGATACTCTAGGCCACTTCGTCACAATATATATATATATATATATATATATATATATATATATATATATATATATATATATATATATATATATTATATATATGTAATTTTACAGGTGCACACAGTTGCTGTATCTAAATATGGGCAACTTACATACACAAGCATGAACATTGGTGAGTGCATGACATAACATAGTGTTGCCGAAGACTTAGTTTATCCAGAGGTGACTTGGTTGTACACAGATGTTCACAAAACACGCATTTGATTACTTGGAGATCTGGAAGCACACGGGTCGAATAATTAATTTCCTTCGTGAAATAAAAAAATGAGATCAGTTCGTGTTTAATATATGTATGTATACACACACACAATGCATACATACATACATAACGCGCACATTATTCCTGTCGTCACCCATAACAGCAAGAAAAAATAAATAATAATTATATAATTTCCTCTCGTACAACATGATAATTAGTTTAATTTTGTATGCTAACAACTGGATTTACTCATCGTCTGTCTCCCTTAATAATTTTTTTTACTAAAATATCGTGATTATCTTTTTCTAAAGAGAATTCTCCAATTTGAATTTGCAAAATTTTCTCTAAGGAAACTGATGATAAATTAGTTTCTGATCATTTATTCTTTTCGAACAAATTTCGTGTTTTTTCGCTTACTCGGGGAGTAAGCCTACAAACTACTTTGTTGTTATTGTTGTTGCTTTTGTTGTTCTTGTTGTTGTTGGGGTAAGGGAAGCCCTATGGAAAAGCACAAAAGGTGTTTTCGCGTCGAATTAAAGATATAGAATTTTAGGATAGGATATTTGTCATTTATTTATTAGGATGTAAATGTGAAAAATAAATAATGTGGATGTCAAATAATACCGACAAATTAAGTCTAATAAAATATAGCTTACTTATTCTAATAAAGGAAACGAAAAATAGTAAGTCTTCTACTCAGGTAATGCTGCTCAAAAGACAATCTCTTTCCCTATCTCTGAAATACAAAGACCAGAAGCTCGAAGTCATCCTCGGCGCTACCTTTTATAGCGTAACGAGCTTGATGGCCTGCGCTACGCTGCGCTGGAACCCGCCGCTGCCTGTCATGTTTCCCCTACCTACCCCATCCCCACCCGGGGTTTGCAAGAGGAGGGTGGACGTGTCATGTCTTCCATACCCTGGACAAGAGAGATCCACTGGGATTTTATTGAACTCCGTATAAATGCACCCAGCTCAGGGACCTACACGAGAGGGAATATGTCTCAGTGTGGAAATGATGTACTAGATCGAACTATGAGTGTATTGATCAGATAAGCTCAAACTAGCGGCTTTATTTCTGCGGGAAATTTCCAATTTCGCTTCTGGTGCCGGTGGCAGAAGTTTGTGCCTGCTACTTTTGAGCATTTTTTGAGGTCTGTCCTGCCAAGGCTCAAAGCCTATTGTGTCTTTCTTTGTAAAACTGAAAAATAGTCATTCTTACGGTGATGCAGTTGTTGATGTCTTAAAGCACCATGCTTTTGAGTCTTTCTCTAACCAATGCATTTCTCAAGTTATCAGTTCTTGCGATTTATCGATGTTACGTTCATTCGCATTTTACTTTACTTCTCTGAGCTATCTGTTTTCATTCTCTCTCTCTCTCTCCCGGGTCCCGAGGCCCACTGATCAAATAGAACTTGCTCTACCCCCCACTCGAGAGCACGCACGCCCTGGCTTCCAGCATAAGAACTGCTGTCTCTAGGACCATCAAACTGTGGACAGAGGGTGTTTCGGGTTACAGGACACATCTGGGATATATGATATAATTTTGAACCTTAGCATATCTTTACCCATACCAACCTTCTCATAGATAAACATGTACAGGAGCTTTGCTCTTTGAGCTTCAGCATCCTTTATCGTATTATGTATACCACTGCGGAGTGAGTTTCTTCTTCTTGTGCATGACTGGAAAATTTAAGGTGTGAGTCTAGTCCTCCTCTCATCAGAGTGACTGCTGTGAAGTTTTATAAGAATTTATGCTATTCAGTTTCCTTCCCCCACCTCCCCACCCGCTCGCTCTCTCTCTCTCTCTCTCTCTTCTCTCTCTCTCTCTCTCTCTCTCTCTCTCTCTCTCTCTCTCTCAGCAAAACAAGAAAGCTCATGAAACCCAAACGAGTTTATTTCGGGCAAAACATTCGTCACACCTCCGTGAAGAAATTAAAGAATTTCAAATTCGGTGAAGTTTTACGCTGGGCTTTGTCTTACAAACTGATCTGTGTGCGTTTGGCTCTGTGCCATTCATCTTTCCTTTGTATATAGGTATCTACCGAGCCACGTATGAGCCAACGATTACTGCATGAATGCTTTCTGTCAGCTCCTGTGCCGTGGGTGTATATGTGAAAAGGGCACGCAGCTATGTGCGTGAGGGAAGACAGACAAACATACTCCGCTGTATGTCCTTTAAAGCTCGCATAACTAAGAAAATGTCTTGAAAGTTGACGAGCCATCTCATTTGGCTGCATTCCGAAATCAAATGCCATCCACTGCAGACACAGTTAATAATCTTTCAATTATCATCAGCTTGTTGATGACACGGTGCCTTAATGACAAGCTCCCAACGACTGCACTTTTTGCTGTTACCAATATTATTAATATCACTCTTCCTTACCGCCACCCTCACCGAATCTTACAGATCAATAGAACTCGCGCGTGCGATTCCGTTCCATTGGCTGTGACTTCAGCTGGTCTCACTGAATCGACTGAGCAGTGATACAAATATACTGTCAACTGTGAGGAAGGCTTAGCAATATATATGGTAATTACTTAATTTCAACAATATTCGGTGTCTCGTGTCATCTTCTGCCGATGTAAACAGAACACACATAGCCTTCCAAAGCCCGAACGTAGCGTCGTATGGGTGAAAGGGACGACTCTTGGGTTATGGGATGAGGGGGCTGGGGCGGGGGAAAGCCAGCATGCAACAAAGGCGTATCTCAGTGACAGGTTTAGGGTTTTCGTATCCCTGCCACGCTAACCTTTTCAATAAATGATTCCAGAGTTAGGACGCAGCTTACCAAGTTTGGTAAATTTGTCTCTCACGGGCTAATTTCGTAGAAGTTTAAAGTCTGGACTCGTTAAATGTGCATCCACTCGTACTAGCGATGTTACAAAGCGCAACATGGAAATAGCGTCCACCTCGTCAGTAAAATTTGCGTCATATTAAAAACCTTTGTGTTGTGGGGAAAACAGTCTGCTGTTCGCTAATTACATTTGGAAAGACGCGTTTCATTGTGAACAAAGTTTGTAGAGATTTGGTAGTAAAAGTTTAAGCTGAAATGAGGAATGACGAGCTCACAGTGAACAAATCTTCAGCGACAGCAGTTCCGTGTATAAGCTTGATTGCTGGGGATTTAGCAGAAAACTTTTTCCTCCTGGTCAATTTTCCCTTTGAACTGAATAGACAATGGCTTAGTCTTCACTTCACACTGTACTTGCCACTGGCCCAGAGAATTAGTTTCGAAGGTAATCGTGTTTGTGCAATGCAAAATCTCATTTGCAAAAAGAAAGAAAGAAAGAGAAAAAAAGGTCAACGCCTTAATGCTAAGCTGTTCGTACTTAGCGTAGACACAGTAAAGCTGCATTTGCGTTTACCAAGTGCAATACGCAGTATATTCATTCACTGCGTTTTGTACTATACACACACACACTCATTCATATATATATATATATATATATATATATATATATATATATATATGTATATATATATAAAGGTTTTTTTTGCCACGAAGGAAAAAATGAAAAAGCGAGATAGCCAAGTACTTCGGTCCTGTTCGGACCCTTTACTGAGGAAAACTGATTTTATAGAGGACAACATAGTCAAAAGAAGGCTTAATATCCAAACTAACACTACAAGATAGCATTAAGGGCAATTTCACTCTACAGAAAGGAGGAAACACCTGACAGGTAGCCACACCTTGGGGGACACACGCAGTAAACAAAGTTATTCTTCCCGAAAACAGTACATTTTGAAAAAACACGCAAGCATATACAATTTAATATCATGAAATTTACACAAATTTTCCCAAAAAATTATTATTAAAGAAAAGACGAAAGAAATATAAATATATATATCGAGCAAGAGAAAGAGGGAGAGAGAATATCGAACCAGAGAGAGAGAGAGAGAGAGAGAGAGAGAGAGAGAAATAATAACTATATACATGTGGGACTAATTTATTAGTAGTTCATTTATTTTAAGGTCCATAAACATCTTACAAATATATCGGTCAAATGGTACATTCCCAGACTAAGATTTAGGTTGTTTTGATTAGTGATTTGTATAATTGCCGATTCCAGTAAATTTCTTGAAACATAATCATTAGATCTAGCAATTACCGAGGTATCACCCCAATTAATACAATGAGATTTTTCACTCAGATGGATAAACAGTGCATTTGAAGTCTGGGCTGTCTAACTGAATACATATGCTGCTTAATACGTAAGCACATAAATTTTTACTTGACTGACCAACGTAAAACGATGGGCAATCCTTACAAGGAATTTTGTAAATGATGTTGTTATTTGTTACGGGACTATTGTTAAGTAGCATATCTTTAATGGTATTGTGGAAAAATTAAATAATATTGTACTAAACCCTAGCGATATCTTTGTCAGTTTTGATGTATGTTCTTTGTTTACAAAAGTCCCTATTGACTCTGTGCTATAATATTTAAGTAATGAACTTGTACTGCATGAATTGCCTATGTCCGTTAGTCACATAATTCCTTGATTAAGTTATGTAGTTGTGATTGCAGATTTATTTTTAATGGAGAATATTACCAACAAATATTTGGTATGGCCATGGGTAACCCTTATCACCTCTCCTTTCAAACTTATATATGGAATTTTTTGAGAGACAACACCTCCTGAATATCACACTTGTCCCCTTAAAATGGTACCGATATGTCGATGATATCTTAGTAGTCTTACCTGTTGTGTATCAATGTAAATGATTTACTGTCTAAATTTAATAATTTAGTGCCATCCATAAAATTCACTGTTGAAATCGAAAATAACAATGTCATCCCTTTCCTATATGTATTAATACATGGAGAATCTTTCAATGCAAATTCAGTATTTATAGAAAACCCACAAATAATTTAACATAGTACATTTTTATTCTGGCCACCATCTTAATATTAAAATTTCAATTTTTTCTTCTATGTTCCTACGCGCTTTGCGTATCACGAGTCCACAATATCTTGACCAAGAAATAACAACAAATAACAACATCATTTACAAAATTCCTTGTAAGGATTGCCCATCGTTTTACATTGGTCAGTCAAGTAAAAATTTATGTGTACGTATTAAGCAGCATATGTATTCAGTTTAGAACAGCACAGACTTCAAATGCACTGTTTATCCATCTGAGTGAAAAATCTCATTGTATTAATTGGGTTGATACCTCGGTAATTGCTAGATCTAATGATTATGTTTCAAGAAATTTACTGGAATCGGCAATTATACAAATCACTAATAAAAACAACCTAAATCTTAGTCTGGGAATGTACCATTTGGACCGATATATTTGTAAGATGTTATGAAGGACCTTAAAAATAAGTGAACTACTAATAAATTAGTCCCACATGTATATAGTTTATTATTTCTCTCTCTCTCTCTCTCTCTCTCTCTCTCTCTCTGGTTCGATATTCTCTCTCCCTCTTTCTCTTGCTCGATATATATATTTATATTTTCTTTCGTCTTTTCTTTAATAATAATTTTTTGGGAAAATTTGTGTAAATTTCATGATATTAAATTGTATATGCTTGCGTGTTTTTTCAAAATGTACTGTTTTCGGGAAGAATAACTTTGTTTACTGCGTGTGTCCCCCAAGGTGTGGCTACCCTCAGGTGTTTCCTCCTTTCTGTAGAGTGAAATTGCCCTTAATGCTAATCTTGTAGTGTTAGTTGGATATTAAGCCTTCTTTTGACTATGTTGTCCTCTATAAAATCAGTTTTCCTCAGTAAAGGGTCCGAACAGGACCGAAGTACTTGGCTATCTCGCTTTTTCATTTTTTCCTTCGTGGCAAAAAACCTTTATTTATACATAGCATCACGTTTTATATACTTCGTGATCAAGTTATTCATATATATATATACATATATATATATATATATATATATATATATATATATATGTGTGTGTGTGTGTGTGTGTGTGTTGTGTGTGTGTGTGTGTGTTTGTGCGTGTGTGTGTCTGTATGTCCAAACTCACATAACTGGTCCCTTAATAGTCATTTTTAATTGACCCCTCTTCGAAAATACAGAAATTCTTTTAACATTTTCTACAACTTCTATTTGCTATCACCACTAAATATTGTAAATGTTGTACCATTTGTAAACACCGTCCACCGTACCTCCTTAACAGAGTTCACATATACACATCAGTAAGACCCTGCAGTCCCGCTACTTTTGTTGTTTCTACTCTGTCATGCATATTGAAGGTAAGTCTGCTTACTATGTTATGCATACATAACTGTTCCATTATCCACTGCCAATAAATTTACATTTGCAACCCAAAATATAGCCTGATATCTGCTATAAAATAATCCATCAGCAGGCACCGTGATCCGCTATCGGCCCCAGCTAGATGCGATGTTACACCACTGCTATCTTCCCCTTGAGTAGATAGAATAGAACCAGGTTTCCTAGTAAGCCTGGGATACCTTTATTTTTTATAAACCTGCTTCGTTACCTGACCCAGCACTCAGTCTTAACTAATCTATAAAACAATGTTTTTACTAGCAGAACAGTTTAATGTCACAATGGTAGTTTAATCAGTAATGAAGTTTCTCGTCAAACAAAATATTCTTCTCAGTTTCTAGGTCAGTTTTAAAGTAAGCTCGGCTCGTGAGTGGTATATTCTTTTTCTAAATCTTATGTATTACACTGCCAGTTTCGGAACGTTAATCATGATCATGTAAATTTCCCTCCAGACGCGCCTGTGTAAGCAGCATGAACGCTCGAATATATTTTTGTTTACGTGAGAGAGAGAGAGAGAGAGAGAGAGAGAGAGAGAGAGAGAGACCAAAACCAGTAAATGCGAGAGTACGACGAACGGTCTCTCCCCGGGGAGTATTTGATCAGCTTCCTCAAATAAGCATAATTTCATCGTTGGAAACTTGGGATATTTCAAACCGGAAGGGAGCAAAGTGATCTCACTGTCAAGTGTCAACTATCACTGCTGGTTTTATTGTTATTTTCGAAGACTCACTCGCAAAGACTCACACGTTCGGTGGTCGAGACTCGAGACATGTTTTCCCTGATTCATCCGCATAAAACCCATAACACACCGTTATAAAAGTGATGGTGTCCATCCATTATAGCCGCACTTTTAATAAAATTATAGGAGGCTCCGGTAAACATGACGCTTTAAGCATCGTTCTTCAATTACAGTCATCGGAAACAGTTATTTTATTTTATTTTTTTAATTTGTCCCAAGCCAGAGTTATGTTACTTTTAATTTTTTTTCTTGAGTCAAGCATGCATCACATAAATAATAATAAAAGTGAGGTAGAGCAAGTTTATACCGTTGCGGACAACGGTATAAACTTGCAGTGTTATTACAAGTAACTGGCAGGGCGTTGCTAGAATCGTGACTCTTTGGGTCAGGACGCTCTTATGCTTAACAAACAAACGCACGCACCTTCTTCATCTTTTTTTTTTCTAGTTTTTCATCTGTTTTCGATCAGTAATTAACTGTCGAATATGGGCACCTTAAGAATGATCTAACAGTCTTTATTCTTATGTAAGTAGGTCTATCCACATCAGATTTCTTTTGAAAGTAGGTATATTTTCTGATAGTAGGTCTATTCACATTAAAACTATTATGAAAGTAGGTCTATTCACATTGAAATTCTTATGAGAGTAGGTCTATTCACCATACCTTCCACAATCAAGGATAAAATAAAAAATGTATCAATAGATTATATTTTTAAAAAATCAGACCTGCGGTGGAGATGCGTGGATACGAGTTAAATCAGGTGCTCTCATCCGGCTTACCGATTTGTATTTAGAGGCATCATGTCAACGGAGTAACATTTTGTTTGATTATGAAAATATGGCCATTATAGTAGGCAGTATAAACGGCGAATCATGGAACCAACGCGGCGGGAAAAAGAAAAGAAAGAGTCACATGAATCTCCAAATGAGGCGACCAACGACTCTGCGCGCCTATGCAATGTCCAGGTCTAGGCCCAGCAACTGCCAATGTCTAGGTCTAGGGCCTGGGCAACCCAGGTCCCACTAAGCCGTTAACAGGGTCCGTGGTGACGAGTCAAAATGCTTCGTAGGTGCGGCCGTTAGCCGTTGAGCTTCTGGGATGGAGTGACATCATAGGTGAACATAAGTATGAGCTGACGGACCAGCCAAGCCCGCATGTTGACTGGTGTCATAATATGCAAGGACGAAAGGGAGAGAAGTTCTTTACACTTTTACGGAAGGTGAACAATACCATTACTGCTATTGTTGCTGCTGCCTCTAATATTAATACTTTATACCAAACTGCAGCGTCCGTTTTCATATTTGTCCAGGGCAGGGTTGGTGATGGACCTTGTCGGGGGTGAGGGAGGGATGGGCGAATATCGCTTTATGATTACAAGTAACATTTATCATCACGGCTCAGTGCTTTTGGTTTATACCGTCTATTTCCATAATAATATCCTAGAATTTAAATTGGTGCTCTCTCTCTCTCTCTCTCTCTCTCCTCTCTCTCTTCTCATCTCTCTCTCTCTCTCTCTCCCTCTCCGTGAAATGTTACCAAATATATGCAGTTTGTAAATATGCATGTATATGTATGAGATATGAATCATCAGTAAATGCTGGTGTGAATTCCCTTTGCCATTTATGCATCAGGGTCTTTCGTTTCTGTAGCATACAATAAGCATCTGTGAAACGAGGATAAAACTGTGCATAAGCAAGAGAAAATTATTTACAGTAGACAGATAAGGCAGGCAGTAATTCACGATAATTAATTCTAGATAAAAATAATACTTCGTAACTGTAATGAGTCACCCAAGAGAAAAGAAAAAAAAAAAACAAACAAGACAAAAACGTCCAAGGATGAAGGGTTCTTCCTTAAGAGAGGCCTGAGGACGCGTTCCAGAATACGAAGCGAAAAGTTTAGTACGATTCAGTTTAACAGAGTATCACAAGACGCATTGGTAATAACGACAAGTAACCGAATGCTGACGGTTTATTCGGCCTAGCTGTAATTTTAAAGTAATGGCTCATTGTTAGCCACCGAGGAAAAGCTTATAGACCCATTTTCAGTGACGGCGTTAACCCGTGGGATTATGGTATTTTGAAATACCCTGGCATTCATGTTGCTTGTAGAGTGTGATAGGTATACTTTTTATTTCAAGAGAAGCTTTTTTTATTTTTTTCAATTCATTCCCCATAGAAATTTATGATTGTCCGTTTTTCAATTTCCACTTCCGGCAGGACACAGAGGATATTTCAAAGGACACAAAGGATATTTCAAATAATATTTATTCTATATCTAGAAGATCCTGCTAAATCATTTTTCTTACGGTTGCATCACATTCTTATTACTTAAGAGTTCTCTATCTTCTGAGAGAGAGAGAGAGAGAGAGAGAGAGAGAGGAGAGAGATGAGAGAGAGAGAGAGAGAGAGAGAAATGACGGTTTGCTTTTCCCGCATTTTACAATCAAACGTATCCCATCTTCGCCTTCTCAAATAGATTCAGATGAATTTGAAGTCCTTTTAGTCTATTGTTGCTATCCAGTGTTAACCCTGGTTTTATTTTTTTCATTATTTAATCAAAAGGTCATTAATATTCAGACTGCGTGAGCAAGAGTTCGATTTTTTTTAAGTTGTTCTTTCTCAAGAGATTCGAGTTTAGATGGCAAGGTCATTGCATGCGTTTTGTGTGTGTCTATATATATATATATATATATATATATATATATATATATATATATATATATATATATATATATATATATATATATACCCTACACACACATATATTCATTCATTTACTATATAAATATAGTTCTGTTGTATGTCTACTTGTAAAACCTTGAGTATGGAACGCATCTCATACGTTAATCAAGGAAACGCCGCCATGTTTTCATAATCTTTACGGTCCCTTTCTCATTACTATGCAAGAAAGACTCCCTTTTTTCTTTTACCGAGGAAGCTGTTCACATGAATTATTCGTTTTGTAAACAAGGGAGTCGCGAGGGGTTTGCAAAGGGCTTTATCAGGGCAGTAGTGAAAACGAATGAAGTTGCTGCACTAGACGGTGGAAAGATAGATCACAGTTTGTTGGAGTGGTGTACTGTGTAGGCCTAGGTCGGTAGAAGCCAGACTTTGGTGGCATCTCGGAGAGATTCATAAGACCTATAGATGTGGAAAGGTGAGGAACTGTGAGCAGTTATACATCCACTCCCATACTTTAAGAAGTATTTTACACAGGAAACTTCATCATGGAAGAATAAGGATATATCCTTTCAAATTGTGATAAATGCGTTCCTGGCAGAGATACCATTTGCTGTAAAATGATCAAACATGTAGCACCGTTACCTAATCATACATTTTTGACATTTATACATGTAATATATCCATGGTCAAGACAGAGACTTCCTCTAGACATACATATATACATACATTATATACGTACGTACGTATGTATGTATATAGAAAGGACTGAACGAAACTAGAATGAACCTTCTGAGGACGAATAAGGCAGTGACTGCTGTTCTGTTGTTCTCGCAACCATCCCCATCTTTCAACGGCTCATAGACGGGGTAGTGCCGTCAGTGCACCTCATGTGGTGCACTGTAGGCATTACTTAAGGTTCTTCGCAGAGTCCCTCCGGCCCCTAGATGCTATCCCTTTTGTTCCTTATACTTTACCTACGTTCGTACTCTTTCTTCCATCTTACTTAAACATTTTAGTCCTTTATACTGTCAATCCGTTTCAGCGCTGAATGACCTCATAGGTCCCTGCGCTTGGTCCTTGGCTTAAATTCCCTCTCCCTCCCTCTCTCTCTCATCTTTAAACGGGCCATTGTTACAGCAAAAAAAAAAAAAAAAAACTTTGCTTGCTGAAAACTCATCTGCAACGAAAGAGACTCGGCTAGGAAAGGAGCTCATCTCTTCCGGAGCTGTCCGTTAGGCTCCAAACGAGCCTTTGCAACATCATGTAAGCATGCAAGGAAACTGTTTCCTAATATTCATCCACCTTGTGCGTGGCTACCTTAAAACCTCCTCCTCCTCCTCTCCTACCTTCTCCCTCACCAGCACACTTGCACAACTTGGCGCGCTCTTGGGAGGGAGGGGCTGTAGGGAGGCTGACGAGGGTAGTAGACCACGAGTAGACCCGGTGGGTTACAGAGTGTCTCCGAAGCAGAGTATATAACCATTTTAAACCGTTAGCATAGTTTTGAAAGAAACTCACCAATATGTGCACAACTGAGGCTTGCATGTTTTCCGAATCTTGCTTTTGCAAAAATATACAGACTCAATATATGTGAATTGTGTGTGATTTTCAAGACAAAATTCAGAAAACACACAAACCTTAGTTGTGTACTTATTGGTGAGTGGTGTGCAAATGTGTTTGCTATAAAACATGGGCAAGAGGAAGGATTATATATATATATATATATATATATATATATATAATATATATATATATATATATACATATATATATATATATATATATATATATTTTCTTTACTTCCTTTCATCCGTATAAAGAGAAGTGCAAAATAGAGAGAGAGAGAGAGAGAGCTCTTCCCTGTACTATCCCAAAGGGGAATAGCACCGTCAGTGCACCTCATGCTGTGCACTGTAGGCATGACTTAAGGTTCTTTGCAGCGTCCCTTCGGCCCCTAGCTGCATCCCCTTTCATTCCTTTTACTGTACCTCCTCTCATATTCTTTCCTCTCTTTCTCTCCTAACAATTGATTAATAGTGCAACTGATTTGAGATTTTCCTCCTGTTACACCTTTCAAACCTTTCACTGTAAATTTCCGTTTCAGCGCTGAGTGTCCCAGTGCTTGGTTAGCCTATATGCTTAATTCAATTAAATTCAGTTCTCTGTACGAGGACAGCCATGTTTACATAATGCTCCCCCGATAGTAAGACGAGTCTCTTAATTATGCGAAATATGCAAAACTCAGGCTGCTTACGGTATTAGGGTATTTTGTCATATAATGTCAGCTGCTAAAAATGGATGACTGAGTTTTGTATTCATGGCAAATGAATACAAAATGTTATGCAGCTTATTAGATGTGACGAGGGTATGATATAGGATTTCAAGGGGTAGGGAGTGATTATTCCCTTCAAATTTCCAGAAGTAAGGCCATATGCTCATATTTTCAAAGAATAGGGACGATAATGAAAGGTTGTGCTTACTAATGCAATTGTTATGTTAGGTGCTTTTGAGAAGGTATTAGTTTTTAGTACGGGGGAAAATGGTCACAGTTTTTATTTTATTTTTTATATTCTTTTTTTATAAAGTAACACGTCAAATAAAGTAACACGTCACAAAAACAGCAAGTTATTGACATGTGGCAAATAAAGTCACACGTCAAAATGTCCTTTGCCAAAAAAAAAAAAAAAAGAAAAAAAACGTACGCCAAAACCGGGCCCCAAAACGTCAACGCCAGAGAGTCACATTCTGTGCTTTGCTCAAGTGAGAAGTCCATTATAACATTTCGATTTTGCGGATAAGTGAGGTGTTCTGGAGGGCCGCCGAGTTCCTGATGATCCTCGAGTCATGGCGTTGTGTCGTGGCCAAGAGACGCCCTTGGTAGGCGACGGTTTCCTCTATTAAGGAAGTTTACGCGGACCATTTTTTTTAGCGCCACACTTATACAACTTTACTCAGAGCTTGAGCAAATATGTGACCCGGTGTAAGTGCTTCTATATTTTAAGTTAATTGCGGGGAAAGTCATAAACAAGGTTATTTTTTCTCTTAAAATGTGGAAGGAACGGTAGTAGTACTACCCTACCCGAGATGGCTCCGAAGAGCTTAACGTTTTCAGCGCTGAAGAGTAGAGGTCGAAGTATATATCTTAGTTTAACCAGACCACTATGCTGATGGAGGGCTGGGCCCAAAGGATTAGATATTTTTACGTGGCCAGGAACCAATTGGTTATACCTAGCAACGGGACGTACTACAGCTTATTGTGGGATCCGAACCACATTATATCGAGAAATGAATTTCTAATAATCACCAGAAACAAATGCCTCTTATTCCACGTTGGCGGAGCTGGGAATCGAACTCGGCACTACCGAATCGGCAGGCGAGCACATAACCCACTCGTCCAGCGAGGAATGTCCTGGATTCCGCTGTTATACGGCGTTCCATTTTAACCACGATAATCCTGAACACACTCCTGTCATTATTAGCAGTAACGAGGAAAGGTCAAGCATCGTCAAAGGCAGGAAAAAAACGCGATAGCTAACAAAAGATTTCAATGTCTGCAGAACTGTAATGGTTTAATGGCTGATTCTAGTAGGTTCGCTTCGTCTGTCCTTTATAATGGTCTCGGCTAACAATGTGTTCACAACCTTTTCCTTCGCCTTTAATGGCTATTAATCTCCCTGATTCGATTTTGTTTCCAAACATGTCAGCCTCGCGAGCCCCAGCTCATCGCCATCGAACATCCAAAAAAGAGACATATCTTAACTATTATGACAAACAGTTGCTAAAGATATACTAATAAAACAGTTAAGTCTATCTTAGTTTAACAGACCACTGAGCTGATTAACAGCTCTCTAAGGGCTGGCCCGAAGGATTAGATTTTTATTTACGTGGATATACTAGATTCACGTCACCCACGCTTCTGATTGGCAGTTGACAAGCCAATCACAGGGCTGGAAACTCTGTCTCTCTCGAGAGAGTTCACATAGGCAGGGAGGTAGCGATTAAAAGCCTTGACTGCTCCCGATGATCGAAGTTGCTATTCTTCTGGATGGAACGATGAGAAGTAAAAATTAAAGGCGGGTAAATAAGTTGAGAAGAGAACAAAAATGAACTGACAAATAAGTAAAAGCTGCAAAGGAAAGGAAAAGTTAATGTTAAAGGATATATACATTAAGGAAGGCGAAATTGAAAAGAAGAAGTATACGCAGAAAGTAGAACACAACATTAATGCAAGAATGTATTATGCGCTGAAAAGGGTGGAAGAAAATCACTTGAAAGGGAAGTATATTAGGAGAGACGGCAAAATTAACCGGAAAAGAAATAATGCATTAATAAGGGAAGGCAGGATTGATAGAAGGTGAGTATTGAAGGTAAATGTATAGAAAATTCATTTGAAAAAGGGAGGCCGAAATGAACGGAAGAGGTTGTATTCACTGAAAATGCGAGGCACAAAAAGGAAACACGCGTTGGAAGAAAAAGAACTATGTTTAAGAAAAGGAAGGCAAAATAAAACGAAAAGGAAGGATACAGTAAAAAGGTGAGGCAAGATGGATGGAAAAGGGAGTATTCAATACACTGCAGAGAATGGCGTATTTGTTGGTACGTTGATCATCCACCCTATAATCATCAAACGTACTAAATTGCAGCCCTCTAGCCTCAGTAGTTTTTATTTTATTTAGGGTTACATTTAGTCATGATCGTGCGTCTGGCAGCTAAGTATATCTTAGTTTAACCAGAGCACTGATCTGATTACCAGCTCTCCTAGGGCTGGCCCGAAGGATCAGTTTTTTTTTTTTTTTTTTTTTTTTTTTTTTCATGGCTATGAACCAATTGGTTACCTAGCAACGGGACCTATGGCTTATTGTGGGATCCGAACCACATTATATCGAGAAATGAATTTCTAATCACGCAGAAATAAATTCCTCTGATATCACGTCGGCATAGCGGGGGATCGAACTAAGGACTACCGTATCGGATGGGCGAGCACGCAAACCACTCGTCCAACGAGGAACTGCGTCTGGCAGCGTTATAGAACAGGCCACAACCGCCGTGACAGAAAGTTTCAGGGGTCGTGGTTCTCACAGAAAACTCGATTGCGCCGAAGAAACTTCGGCGCATTTGCGCATTTCTTCCCTTGTTTAATTCGTAATAATACTGAGAACTTTTGAACTCCGATAAAATAAAGAAAATAAATGGGAGATGTCATTAGATGGTTCTTTCGGAAGGCTGAACGTTTACCCAGCGTTTAAATTGCGGTTGCTTGTCCAGACGTGAAGACGCGTTGCCTCCTCTCTTCTCCATATCCCTCTGTCAGGATTTTTTGACAGGATTTCTGGCCGAGTGAGGGAGGGGCTTGCATCCAGGAGGTGGATGGATTCTAAAGCCTCAGTGGTCCCTTTGACGTTTTCAGTCTCTTCCCCATCTCTCTCTCTCTCTTCCTCATCTCTCTCTCTCTCTCTTCCCCATCTCTATCTCTTCCCCATCTCTCTCTCTCTCTCTCTCTCTCTCTCTCTCTCAAAAGTCTTAGTTATCAGATTGAAAACGGGAGTAAATTGACCGTAGACTTTTCAGGAACACCAATATCTCTCTCTCTCTCTCTCTCTCTCTCTTCTCTCTCTCTCTCTCTCTCTCTCTCTCTCTCTCTCTCTCTCAAAAAAAAAAAAAAAAAAAATCAGACTGAAAACGGGAGTAAATTTCACCGTAGACTTTTGGAGAACACCAATATATATATCTCTCTCTCTAATATATATATATATATATATATATATATATATATATATATATATATATATATATATATATATATATATATATATATCTCTCTCTCTCTCTCTCTCTCTCTCAAAAAAAAGAAGAAAAAAAGACTGAAAACGGGAGTAAATTTACCGTAGACTTTTGGAGAACACCAAACTGGTTATAATCAAGTTCTCTACCTCGACTGGGTTTCGTAGAGCAGGGGAAAACGATGAATGATTTAGACAGCACGAACCAAGAAACACTACCTACAAACTACTCCGACTTGTAGCACCGTGTTACGCCAGATCAGCGTGATCAAATGCTAATACGTTAATTTATGTATTTTATGAATTTTACCCTCCGCTGAAATCTGCATACAGGGTGTCCATAAAGTCCAAGTACCATTACAAGCAATAAATACTTGTGATGGTACTGGGACTTTATGGACACCCTGTAATCTAGATAACAGATCGCGCTTCATGAATTACAAGAGGACACTTCTCGTACTTTATCTGAAAAAAACAGAGCGGCTCTACGCTCGTTCATTCTCGATAAGCAATATCGTATATCTCGGTAACTTCGGACTAATCTGGCGAAAATGAGCCGATTCCAGACGAATTTTCCAGACCGATGCGTGTGCGAGAGGAAGGCAAACGGAAATTATTCTTTTATGCGCTTTTTAAGATGATTTTTTTGAAATAAAAACTCAGTAAACTAAAATAAGGGAAAACTCTTAATTGAAAATATATAAATTTTTTAACTTATTTATGTTACTTGCTTTGTCCTATTTTAGTAGTTCTTTCAAATTATTTTTTGAAACCAAAATCAGTCGACTTGGTCTTCGAGATCACACGATGAAGGTTAGATTTTTTTTTCTTATTTTTTATTTTAGCTCTCGGACTATAGTCCCCTCGGACTATAGTAGATTCACATCAACCATGCGTTTGATGTCTAGGCCAGTCCCTTACGACGCTCCTGATTGGCTGTTGATAAGACAATGACAGGACTGGAAACTCTCAGTCTCTCGAGAGAGTTCACATAGACAGGATCTATGTTCCATCTCTCCTGAGGTATACGCCTTTCAGGAGAGGTGGAACATACATCCTACCTACGTGAACTCTCGAGAGAGAGACTGAGCTTCCAGCCCTGTGATTGGCTTATCAACAGCCAATCAGGAGCGTCGTAAGGGACTAGCCTAGACGTCAAATGCCCGGTTGATGTGAATCTATTATAGCTTTATGATCCTGTTTCCACAAAGGATGATGCCCATGGTCCACTATACGAGACCATCGATTCTATACCCTTGGTACAGGAGAGCCTTCGTCAGTAGAGTCTGGCATGCAGGGGAAGACAGTCATGAGGACCTTGGTCACATCCTCCGGACCTGCTTCAGTGAACATTAAATAAGTGACGTCTAGGCCAGTCCCTTACGACGCTCCTGATTGGCTGTTGATAAGACAGTGACATGGCTGGAAACCCTTCAGTCTCTCGAGAGTTCACATAGGCAGGATGCATGTTCCACCTCTCCTGGGGGATACTTGAAAGACGTATTCCTCAGGAGAGGTGGAACATACATCCTGCTAATGTGAACTCTCGAGAGAGACTGAGAGTTTCCAGCTCTGTGACTGGCTTATTAACAGCCAATCAGGAGCGTCGTAAGGGACTGGCCTAGGCATTAGATGCGCGGGTGATGTGAATCTTCTATAACGAATAAGTACATGCAAACTTACTTATATAAATGCACATGCCATTTATGCATCAATGCGTAACACCTATATTTGTATAATATATGAATTTTATCACATCACTGTGATTCACATACATGCATTAATGATTAAGCTACAAATTGTCCTTTAATAATCTAATTCGCTTTACCTCGGAATTAATATATTTTCATATATGTTAACCGAAGGGGAATGATTAAGTTGATAATAATTTCGTCCTCTCGTGGATTCGAACAAGCGCACAGAGGAGAAATCAGGACTTCAGTGACGTCATCTTTACCGACTCGGCCAGCAAGTTGGTTTAAAGCGATTCGTGTGATCAACTGAAGAGGTTGATAGAAACATGTTTTTTTTAGTAATACGTGTTGGTAGAAATATAATATCTCGGCTTGTCGAATGAACCAGCGGCCTTTCTGCTGACCGCGCCAAAGATGACACGCGAACAAATCAAAATATCTTTTTATAATCAGTGATCAAGGTATATGACGTGGGGTACTTGTTGAGGAACGAAGGATTCCTTATTAGGGTAAATTAATTATGGATTTTACCGAGTACCTTTGTGTCTTTGGATTATTCGAAACGGATACTAGATGATGCCGAGAATCGCATACTTTCTTGGTGGCTAAATTATGTTTTGTTTAGGAAAACTGCCCGATAATCTCCCATCGCGCTGTCGACCGTCACTTGGAAAGTCGGACAAAATAAACGATCTTTCCTAGATATTGACCCTCCCCCCCCCCCCGTCCCCCAAGGGGTATCAGGGGCGTTATCTAGGACTAATATTTCTTGGGGGGTCATTATCTTTATGATATTGACAGTCTTTTGTTCATGTGTTTACGGTCTTCGCACGCCGCAGAGGTGGATACGTACCGGCTTAAAGCCCGTGTGGGTCACTATCTAGAAAAGAGCCAACATAAATCCCAGGTGTGATGTTCCAACGGTTTGTCAAAGGACGGAGAAGCAATGTTTATTGTTATTAAAGGGGACACACCATATTAGCGGCGGATGTTGAAGTAGATGCGTGACTGGTTTCCATTTACAGAATCCGAGCGATACGGAATATTGCCTCTAAATAGATCTCGTAAATGACCTCCCCTTACAGCCAAGGCGAAATGGCAGGGCCTGCGTTTGGTGAAAGATTCACTCCATAATAAGATAACGCCAAAGGCGAATAAAGAGAATTATTTAGGGTAATAACAACATCAATTCGGCCAAAGGCGAGGAGCGTCTGTCCAACAATCGCGCCCTTGGAGAAAGTGAGCTTCCGAATCCCTGTGACATTTGAGAGACAGCTTTGACGCACGCAACCATGAGGGCAGCATTAACCAGCTGGTATAGCGGTTAGTGTCGTGGCATGCCGCTCAGCTGTGGAGGGGTCGCGCCTTCCCCTAGGGCGATGAAAAATCACTGGCTCTCTGTTGCGATCAGTTACCGATGCAGTGTTTGGGGGGGTCTTTAGCGGTGGGAGGTTGAAGCCAACATTCTTCGGAAGCTTGAATTTCAAGTTAGTGGCCCCTTTGGTGTGTTTGTTCCGTGCGAATAGGTTTCATCTTCTGAAATAATAACAATGATAATAATAATAATCATAATAGTAATAATAATAATAATAATAATAGTGAGAGAAACTCAGTATTCTTGCTCTTCAACAGCCCACAAGTCCGGATGACTGTTTTCATCCCCGCGTCCAACGCCAACGCTATAATTTTGCGTCTAGGCCAATAAAAGCTTGCACGCCATTGCACAACGATCCGTTTGCCAACATCCTGGCGCAGCATTGATTACCCACCGGCCTTTGGGAATTACCGTCTGAATTTGAACGACAACATGAAATGGGCTGTGTGATCATTGGCAACTTATTGCACAGCAGCTCTCGATGCGTGACACTTTTGTGAACTAGTTCGTCTTTTGGACACACACACACACACACACACACACACACACACACACACACACACAACACACACACATATATATATTATATATATATTAATATATATATATATATAGATATATTCTAGTAGATAGGAAGAAAACCTTATCGAATGAATGCAATTTTAATATTATTGATTGTAAGGAAAAATATACCTCAGTGCCCATTTAACAGCGTTTGCCTGTATATATATATATATATATATATATATATATATATATATATATCTATATATAATATATATATGAACGCTGTTAAATATAGACTGTAGTATATTTTTCTTTACATATCAATATATTAAAATTGCATTTCATATGGTTTTCTTCCTATCGACAAGAATATGTATATATTATATATATATATATATATATATATATATATATATATATATATGTGTGTGTGTGTGTGTGTGTGTGTGTGTGTGTGTGTGTGTGTGTGTGTGCGTGCGCGTGTAAAATGAATAAGTCTATGGTTCAGTAGCCCTCCTCATCCGAATACGCATGAATAAACCTGGATATTTGTACCATATTGTGTGAGTGCTTGTAGATAGATAAAACACTGATATACTAGTTGGACTTGAGGATGTTTAATATGTCCTTTTTACTGGGAGTTCTTTGTTTTCATAGACAACAAATCCAAACTTAAAACAGCTACACTCGGCCTCCGGTTCATGATGGGAAAGGACAGTAGTAGATTTTGGCTGAAAAAGGACAGTAGTAGATTTTGGCTGAAAAGGGACAGTAGTAGATTTTGGCTGAAAAAGAACAGTAGTAGATTTTGGCCCCTGTCATGGGACCATTTGTCGTAAGCCACGCTTTAAATTAAAGCCTTTACAGACCACAAAACGCTTTTCACCCACTTTTTGAATATCTCGCTGTCAGTACGCAAATTTGTTTCGAAAGCGCAGACAGTTACTTTAGTTTTTTATTGTAGGAATGGTGGAAGGTGAGAGACCCTTCGTGTTGATAGCAATCAAATCTTCATTATCTTTGCGTTGCCTCTCTCTCTCTCTCTCTCTCTCTCTCTCTCTCTCTCTCTCTCTCTCTCGCTGAACACTAAGTTAGATAAATTCATGGATATCCGCCAGGCACAGAGCACAACTCCGACTCAATCGGCCATCTTCTATACAATACCAAAATCAGATCCAACGTCATTGCTTCTAACAACTGCAACAAACAATGTCTATGTCCACTCAGAGAAAGACCCAATAAGTAAAGTCTATCTCTCACATTCCTTTCTTTGACTTATGATTAATATTAGAGGCCATATAAGGCCCTCGGCGAGGTAATCCTTTATCCCCATAGGTTTGAAAACAGCCTGCGTGTAAGATCTATTTCCAGGCACACTGTAAGCTAAGGAGCATGTTCACTTGTCTTTGATTTATTTTGATGTCTCTGTCCAAGCATTTCGGCACTGTTTATGCAAAGTTCCTCAATGGACGAGTTCGTTGCGTACTCGCCTATCTATCTGGTAGCCCGACTTCGCTCCCCGCTGCCGCCAATGCGGAACCAGAGGAATTTATTTCTGGTGATTAGAAATTCATTTCTCGATATAATGTGGTTCAGATCCCACAATAAGCTGTAGGTCCCTTTGCTAATTTTAACTAATTGGTTCCTAGCTACGAAAATAAAAACCTAATCCTTCGGGCCAGCCCTAGGAGAGCTGTTAATCAGCTCAGTGGTCTGGTTAAAGTAAGATATACTTTTAACTTATGCAAAGAACTTTACTGGCAAAAACTAGATTCTCTTTCGTTAGTCGACAAGATTAAGATAATAGTTAACCATCATAGTACTAAACGACGGTAATGCTACTCGAGTAGCAACGAAAAGAGCTGCTATAGTAGATTCACATCAACCGTGCATTTGATGTCTAGGCCTAGTCCCTTACGACGCTCCTGATTGGCTGTTGATAAGGCTCTCACAGGGCTGGAAACTCTCAGTCCCTCTCGAGAGTTCACATAGGCAGGATGTGTGTTCCACCTCTGCCTACGAGAACTCTCACGAGAGACTGAGAGTTTCCAGCCCTGTGACTGGCTTATCAACAGCCAATCAGGAGCGTCGTAAGGGACTACTAGGCCTAGACATCAAATGCACGGTTGATGTGAATCTGCTATAGAAATGACGGAGTGTCTGAGAGGAGGAAGAAGAAGGAGATTTGTCCCGGAAACAACGTAGAGATCCAGTGAGTGGGTCTTGTATAATATCTGTCGCAGCAAGGAGCCTATATATAATTCTTCTCCTTCAATAACCGTGGATATGACGCCGCCAAACATGTGTTGCTGCGAGTCAGGAGTAACAGGTACAAGAAAGAAGAAGAAGAAGAAGAAAATAATAATGCTTCCTCCGCGGGAAATCAAGGCGAAAGAAAAGCTCGTATGTCAGTCCGCCGGGAACTCTCGTGGAGCAATAAATGGCATTGCAAGGAGCACGGTCAGCGGTCGGGAAGAGAAGTTTGAAGAAGCAGAAATCAGTCTGGTTTTTATGGTGACTGATGGCATCGCCGGCCTCACCATCACGCAAATTGATGATCATCAAAGGTAAGTATTGATATTCGCAGTATAAATATCGTCGTGTTACTGCTGCTCACAGGACGTTGTTCTTGCTATATACCAGCATTAATTTGGTTAGCTCTACAAAATAATTAGAAAATTAATCAGTATACTTTTGACATTATTTTCGGGTTTTCAGTGTTACCGTTAATAGTTAGTGCATTTTAGTTCTTCACCTTCATCAACAGGAGATTATGTCTTCATTCACATCTCTTTCGTTCTTAGTTTTCGGTGAAAGAAAACTATTGAGATAGCTATTTGTCTGTCCGTCGGCACTCGTTCTGTCCGCCATCAGACCTTAAAAACGACTGAGGCTAGAGGACTGTAAATTGGTATATCGATCATCCACCCTCCGATCATCAAACATACCAAATTGCAACCCTCTAGCCTCAGTGGTTTTATTTTATTTAAGGTTAAAGTTAGCCATGAATCACGCATCTGGCAGCGCTTTCTGGAGCCATGGGACGCACCCTCTCTCTACTGCATCTAGTGAGCAACTGGAGAGCTGCCCGGTCCCGGTCATAGTTGATGGTTTTATAAAGCGTCGTACGTTATTCAGAAAATTCGATGGTGCAGAAGAAACTTCGGCGCAGTTTTTACTTGCTTTTCAAGTTTACAATTATAACTTGTGAGAGGAGGGACTGAGGAGGCGTGGCTGATCAAATTTGGAAATAAATCAGGATATTCATGTTGTTCTTGGCGCTGATTTGCTATTTAAAAGACAGGGCAGTTATAGAAATTTTTGTTTGCTGACATCCGTGATGCAACAACATTCTTTGTTGTGTCATAGGATGAAGTGCGTTGGGTTGATTCCAGAATAATAAATTCCTTTGGCATAGCTGGAGGTTTGCACTCTTTAATTTTTCCTAATTCGTTTTTGTTATTGCCAGATTCAGTTATATTTACTGGCGCAATCTTTCCACGAGTTTATCACTACTCAATTATTTTCACCTACGAAGCTGAACTGTTAATGTGGGTGTTCTTGTTGGGATATATATATATATATATATATATATATATATATATATATATATATATATATATATATATATATATGCGCTTAAAAAATCACAGTAAATGCACGTGACTTCATAAATAAGCGAATCCACAGGAAAATGATAGTCAGAAATCCAAGCGCTTTCGTCTTTACTAAGACATTGTCAAGAAACGAATGAAATACAATTGGAGAGAAAGGTCTCAGGTACACAACAAGATCAAGAATACCAGATGGTTAATTGTCAAAAGGGTAAAAATTAAAAGAGATAATCCAGGATTATCGGATATCACACGGTCACAAACCTAAACAGATTTGACCCTAACCGAAATTACAAAGTATCTTTACAGTCCAAAACATGTAAAAACTGAATATATCAATTTTCTTGCTTATATTTATCTACAACTTTTTTTTATTATGAAAGCATCAAGTTTAAATAAACCGAGACTTGAATTTAGAACATTTCTATTATTTGGCTTGATGAAACAAGATTCAATTATATTCCTTTCAACTGTGTCATTACATGGGATTAAGGCTCTTGCTTGACTCCTGTTAATAGGATGGTCTAAATCTCTCATATGTACGAATAATGCATTCGATATTTGCCCAGTTCTCACAGAATATTGATGCTGTTTGAGCCGTTGTGAAAGAGATTTACCGGTCTGTCCGTAATAGACTTTTTATCACACTTTTTGAAAAGGAATTTCATATATGCAGCCTGGAAGATCTTTAGGAGAATTTTTTATTACTAAACTCTTGACATTAATATTACTGAAAACAACATTTATGTTAAAAAGCTTTAAAATTCTAGGAATATCTAAAAACCTTTCATCATAGGGTAATTTTAGGATGTTATGCTTACTAAATTCAAGTTTGTCATTAGTTGAATAAAATGTTTTTCTAGCTCTTTTCCATGCCACATCTACAAAAGTCCTTGGGTATTTAAGTTTCAATGCAATATCATAAATAGTTTTAATTTCAGCGTCAATAAACTGCGGGCTACAGACATGTAAAGCCCTTAGGAACATCCCAGAAAAAACAGAGAATTTAACATTTTGATGGTGATTGGAGTAGTAATGAACAAAAGAGGCAATGTTAGTTGATTTTCGAAAGACTGAAAAGGTGAAATTTCTATCATTTCTATGGACAGTTACATCAAGAAAATTCAAATTACAATTTCTTTCTTCCTCTACAGTAAATTTTATAGAAGGGGACTAAATTATGGAGATTTTCGTGAACTGGCCAAATACAGAAAATATTATCCACATATCTAAACCAAATAACTTTTTGGGCAAAATTCTTGGTATGAGTTTTGTCTCAAAAAATTCCATGTAAATATTGCTAAGGACGGGAGATAAGGGATTACCCATAGCCATGCCAAAACTTTTATACAAAAAATTCCCCATTAAAACAAAATTTACTATTTCAATAATATTAATGTCAAGAGTTTAGTAATCAAAAATTCTCATAAAGATCTTCCAGGCTGCATATATGAAATTCCTTGCAAAAAGTGTGATAAAGTCTATTACGGACAGACCAGTAAATCATTTTCACAACGTCTCAAACAGCATCAATATTCTGTGAGAACTGGGCAAATATCGAATGCATTATTCGTGCATATGAGAGATTTAGACCATCCTCTTAAACTGGTAGTCAAGCAAGAGCCTTAAATCCCATGTAATGACAGTTAAAAGGAATATCACTGAATCTTGTTTCATCAAGTCAATAATAGAAATGTTCTAAATTTAATTAGTCTTGGTTTTTTATTTAAACTTGATGCTTTCATAGTAAAAAAAAAGTTGTAGATAAATATAAGCAACAAAATTAATATATTCAGTTTTTACATGTTTTGGACTGTAAGATACTTTGTAATTTCGGTTAGGGTCAAATCTGTTTAGGTTTGTGACCGTGTGATATCCGATAATCCTGGATTATCTCTTTTAATTTTTACCCTTTTGACAATTAACCATCTGGTATTCTTGATCTTGTTGTGTACCTGAGACCTTTCTCTCCAATTGTATTTCATTAGTTCCTTGACAATG
The DNA here is from genome assembly GCF_015104395.2 of Macrobrachium nipponense. Lineage (NCBI taxonomy): Eukaryota > Metazoa > Arthropoda > Malacostraca > Decapoda > Palaemonidae > Macrobrachium > Macrobrachium nipponense. Next base: position 3,875,623 of record NC_087218.1, on the reverse strand, counting down.
TCTTAGTAAAGACGAAAGCGCTTGGATTTCTGACTATCATTTTCTGTGGGATTCACTATATGTATATATATATATATATATATATATAGATAGTTCTAGATATATATATAATATATAGCTATATAGATAGATTATATAGATATAAATTAGTATATATAATATTATATATATATAGATATATATATATCTTATATATATTACATATTATAGATAATCTAATATATATAGATAATCTATATAATATTTGAATATAGATATATCTATATATATAATATATATATATAGCTATATAGAGATATAATAGATAGATATAGCTAGATATAGTAGTTGAGATATAGATATATAGATATCTATCTATATATAGATGATATATTATCTTAATTATATAGATATCTATATATCTATATATATTATATATATATATATATCTTATAGTATATATGTATATCTATATAAATATTATATATAGATATATCTATATATAATTATTTATATATATAGATATATCTATATATATATTTATATATGATATATATAATATATATATATATATATTATATCTATATACTATATATATTCTATATATATATATATCTAATATTTATATCTTATTATATCTTATATATCTATATATATAAGATATATCTATATATAATATTTATATATATATATTCTATATAATATATATATATATATATATATCTATATATATATATCTATATACAATATATATGGTTATATATATATATATATATATCTAATTATATATATATTCGCTATATATATATATATATATATATATATATATATAGATATATATATAATATATATCTATATATTATATTATTAATATATCCCAATCAGGAGTTTATTAGACTGTGGGGACCGATCTAGATGTGAATGCAAATACAGAACTTATTTTTTGGCGATGGCAGATGGTCGACTACGAAGTCAGAACTCCAATCAATGAATAATCCGAAAAGCATTTATATTTCCTCCAACGGCCATTATACTTCGTTTCATTACCAACGCGTGAACTTCCGAGACTGGCTGTTTGTTTACTTATTCAATTGCCTTCTTTGTTTCAAGGTCTGTGTATTCATTTGATGGTATAACTTGCTAGTGTTTTTTTTCTTTGATGATTTTTTTTTTAGAAATTCAATCGAAAAGTTTAGATTAAAACCTCAATCAATAACTTGCTTCATCTCGGTTTCTCGGCGAAGAGAGGGTTAATTGGATTTTGCCGTCGATCAAAAAAAAAACTTTATAAGTCCACTTAACAATGAACAAACTCTATTTAAGTTCGGCGTCTGTTTAATAACACTTTTCTTTTAATTGTATCGCGTTGGAATTCACTGACCCTTATCATTTCCTCATTGTTTTCCTTCTTGCTTTGCACATTTTTATTGATTAACAATGATTTTTAACTTTGGTATCTGACCTGAACTACGTAGGGGGTTAGGGCCATCAGTGCACCTCATCCGGTGCACTGTAGGCATTACTAAAGGTTCTTTGCAGCGTCCCTTCGGCCCCTAGCTGCAGCCCCTTTCGTTCCTTTTACTGTCCATAATTTCGTATTCTTTTTCTTCCATCTTACTTTCTACCCTCTCCTAGCAGTTGATTCATAGTGCAACTGCTTTGAGGTTTTCCTCCTGTTGCACCTTTCAAACCTTTTACTGCGTATTTCCGTTCTAGCACTGAATGACCTCATAGGTCCCAGTGCTTGGCCGTTGGCCTAAATTTTATATTCAACTCAACACATCGCTGAATGGCCTCACAGGTCCCAGCGCCTGGTGGTCTTTTGCCCTTAATACTGTATTCAATTCAGTTTTTACAGAAGCCTCGAAATGCAAGGAATGTGTCTAGGCATTTGAGAGAGAGAGAGAGAGAGAGAGAGAGGAGAGAGAGAGAGAGAATTTTATATCTCATTCCGGAAACTAGTCGCTAGAAATCTTGTTTTTAAACATCCTGAAGTATCGAAGTGCGCAGATTTACAGTACGAACAAGCAGTGTACATTGTAACTATATCGTCACATACCATTAGCCAGCGCCACAGTGACGTGATCGCCATGGTCATGGCCTGCCACCTCGGTGGCCGCGGGTTCGATTGTCGGGCATTCCACTGAGGTGTTAGAGATGTGTATTTCTGGTGATAGAAGTTCACTCTCGACGTGGTTCGGAAGTCACGTAAAGCCGTTGGTCCCGTTGCTGAATAACGACTGGCTCCATGCAACGTAAAAACACCATACAAACAAATAAACATTAAGTCTTAAAGCTCCAACGTGTCAAATTACGTTAAAATGTAACAGATTATGTCAATAAAAACTACTGAATAGTTTAGTTGAATGATAGTTACGTCAGACTGACCAATTTCAACATTTTATTTTGCTTTCGAAAGGTATCATGGATATTTGAATTTGAAGTCTTTGTTTTCTAAAATGTTAAAGAAAGGTTTGATTATGTCATTTAAACGAATTTTCGTTGAGTTGAGTTGAATATAGAATTTAGGCCAAAGGCCAAGCGCTGGGACCTATGAGGTCTTTCAGCGCTGAAACGGAAATTGGCAGTAGGAAAACCTCAAAGCAGTTGCACTATGCTATGAATCAATTGTTAGGAGAGGGTGGAAAATAAGATGAAGAAAGAGAATATGAAAAGAGGTACAGTAAAAGGAACGAAAGTGGTTGCAGCTCGGGGCCGAAAGGCACGCTGCAAAGAACATTAAGTCATGCCTACAGTGCACCGCATGAGGTCCAGTGACGGCACTACCCCCGCGAGGGGAAGAAGACCATTGTCTCGACGAATTTCAGCCACAATTTGACAGTCGGTAATAAACATTTCGTAGAATGAGCGTCAACGTTGTTTAAATCAAAGTAATTCCTATGAATTGGATGCATCATATGTACATTGTAACACATTTCTCTTGCACTGGAAGAGCGATTCAAATGAGACTTCATTATAATGAAGCGTTCATCATACGCTGGCAGAATTAACGTTCATATTTTTTTTAGCATTTTTATTGTATTTATAAACTATCGAAAAATATTTGGAGACATGGGGTTGATCGTCATGATGTGACAGTAACAGAAATTAAATGGAAATTAGTTGTGCTATTTTGCAGGGAATGTGATGATGATGACATATGTGTAAAAGAGGGTTTGTTGTGTAGAGACGTGGTTTGTTGTGTTAAACAGGTTTTCATGCACCTCTGAGAAGGAATGTTAAGGAGCCTAATTCGCAGATATATACGTAGAGGCCACAAACCTTTACTTCTGATGTCTTAAGTTGAAGTCGATATACTCTGCTTCCAGTATACTAATTTGTTCACGGCAACAACAAATCCTATAACAACTTTTCTTTTCATTTCCATTTTATTTTCTTTCGTGTTTGGTGTCCAATATTGAACAGAAGCTACATAGCTACTCAATCTAATTGCTGAAAATATATAGTCATTAGTTTGCATTTCCATAGAATTCACTGACGGTAGATTAGGCAGACTGTGATTGGGACCAAGGCCTACTAGATCCAGTGGACTGACTGTGGTTGTGATATTGGTCTACTAGACCCAGTGGACTGACTGTGGTTGTGACCAAGGTCATGCTAAACCCAGTGGACGGACTGTGGTTGTGATCGTCTACTAGACCCAGTGGACTGACTGTTTGTGGCCAAGGTCTAGGCTCTAGCTAGACCCAGTGGACTGACTGTGGTTGTGGCCAAGGTCTACTAGACCCAGTGAACTGACTGTCGTTGTGACCAAGGTCTACTAGACCCAGTGGACTGACTGTGGTTGTGGCCAAGGTCTACTAGACCCAGTGGACTGACTGTGGTTGTGGCCAAGGTCTGCTAAACCCAGTGGACGGACTGTGGTTGTGATCGTCTACTAGACCCAGTGGACTGACTGTGGTTGTGGTCAAGGTCTAGACTCTAGAGATAAACCCAGTGGACTGGCAGACGTGAACTTCCTCCTTGTACTGTCCACTCCCCAGCCGAGGGTGATGAAAATTTCAGGAGCTTTGAGGAATCCAGGTAAGCCGAGAGGCCGGTGGGGGTGGAGCGGGGGGGGGGGGGTCGGGGGGGGGGGGGGGGGTGTGAGGAAGATGTGTTAAGAGGAGGAAGAACACGACGAGGAAATTGTGTGCGTGAGTGAAGTTTCTTTTCCGCTGGTATACTAGTGGTTAGTGTCGTGGTGCCACTCGGATGTAGCGGGTTCGCATCCATCCCAGGGCGGTGAAAAATCACTGGCTTTTTATCACGGTTAGTTATGGCTGCAGTGTGGGGTCTGCGGTGGAAGGTTGAAACCAACGTTCTTTGGAAGCTTGAATTTCAAGTTAGTGGCCTCTTTGGTGTGCTTGTTCCATGTGAATAGGTTTCGTCTACTAAAAACATAATAATAATAATAATAATAATAATAATAATAATAATAATAATAATAATAATAATAAAAGGGTAGTCATGTGTGCTTCTGTTACGTGACTACACGTAAGCTCATTAGATGTGAAAATGCATGAGTATACTTTTCATGCTGAAGCAACATATGTTGCTTTATTTAATCATGGCTGTCATGTTGATTCTTGCTTTTAGGCGTTGTCACGCAGGTTCGTGTCTTTCATCCTTGGCTTTTATCTGGATTTACTAAACACTTTCAATGTTTTATTTAAGGGCACTCTTGAGGTCTTAGAAATATATTATAGTAGATTCTCATCATCCGTGCATCTGATGTCTAGGCCAGTCCCTTACGACGCTCCTGATTGGCTGATGATAAGCCAGTCACAGGGCTGGAAACTCTCAGTCTCTCTCTCGAGAGAGTTCACATAGGCAGGATGTATGTTCCACCTCTCCTGAGGGATACTTTTGCGAACCTTTTTACTCGGAGTAACTTAAAACACTTGTGCTGTCACATCTCAGTCGGCCACACCCTGAATGAAAAGTATTTATTTATTTATTTATTTATTTATTTATTTATTTATTTATTTATTTATTTATTTATTTATTTGTGCATTTTTAAGAGTCAATTGTTTGGATCTTTCTTTAATCCGTTCACTTCTGAGTTTTTTTTTTTTTTTTAGACACTTTAGGCTGCCGTGGCTGGAAGGTGGGCATGCCCAAGGTATATGTCTGTGATGCCCTGCACATAATGTTAAAAAACCACATTATTTAGGCAACACATGTTTGAATGGCGTTAAGCATGCGACTTTATAAATATTTACATATGTTACATCATAAATTGAAAATAGATGTGCAAATACTCTTATATGTCTGTGATAGATGCCCTGGACACATTGTTAACAAAAACCACATTATTTAGGTAACACATGTTTGAATAGCATTAAGCATGCTTCTTTATAAATATTTACATATTATGTACGTCGTAAATTGAAAATAAGTATACAAATACTCTGCTAACCGTATAAAATGCACTGTAGGCATTAATGTAATCTACTAGAAGCCAGGAAATGAAACCAGACATTCCCGTATCGTCGGAAGGTCGCAAAATCCTGATTTCCAATTGCAGTTCCGTCATTAATGATCATATATGAATTTCTGGCCAGTGAGGAGATGTCAGAAAAAAAACGAAGGGAAAAAAAAGAGAAGAAAATGAGATGGCAGGATATTATCCACGGCCGTAAAATTAGGGATGGCGCGTTTGGCCCTGGGGCATCTATCGATCGGCGAAATACTGGTGGGGGTTTGAAGTGAGAATATGGCCGCCCCTCTACTTTGTTTTTTTTTTTTTGGGGGGGGGGCGGTTGGGAGGTTCCCAGATAAGGGGAATTCATTTCGATCGCAAACAGACTGGAAATATATTGCATTTTCATTTCTCTCTCTCTCTCTCTAGTTTTTTCCCCATTATTTTTAGTTAAAGAAAACTCATTTCGATTAGGAAAGTAAGGGAGATGTTGATCAGCCTTTTGAAAGATTTTCATTTTCTTTTCCGTCCTCGTTAGCATCCGATATTTCTTTGGTCCCCCCAACTCCCCCCAAAAAAAATAAAAGAAAACGAACTGAAAAATATGGCGTTATTTCTTCTTCCGTTTTCTTTGCGAATTTATTTTTATATTTTAGACAAGTTGTGTTCAGATAGGGGGAAAAAATATGGCGTTCATTCTTATATCTTTCCTTTTTCTTTGTTTTCTTTTGCGATTTGTTGTTTTGCCTTCTATTTTTCCTCTCTCATTTTTTCAGCTGAAGAAAAAAAAAATATTGATCAGAAATACAAAATATGGCGACGTTCCTTTGTTTTTCTTTTACCTCAAGTTTTGTCAGCTCAGGAAAAATCTGATTGACGCTGAAAGTATAACACAGCTTTATTTCGGCGGCTTTGAAGTCTATATATATATTTTCTCCAGCCATGAAAAACTATACAGGTCGAAGAGAAATGAAATGAAAATCGGAATCAAATATAGCAAAAGCCTACTTCAGTTTTCCCCTCATCGATGTTCATAATCGCCTACGAGGAATCACAAACACAAATGAATTTCCATGAAAGGATGCGGAATCTCTTCGCTTTGAACGTTGCTAGGCAAAAATGTAACTTTTTTTTAGACGAAAAGGGTAAACGGAGAGTTGGTGTTTTTCGTTTTTACACCTGGCACGTCAAAAGCGATGCCTATTAATAATTTCCCCGTGGTTATTTACAGGCATTTTTTCAAAGTCTCCATCATTTTGGTAGGATGAAATGTTGCTCGTAATTTCCACTGCTGTTTCCTCAAGTTAGGTGGTTGAGTTGAGTTGAATATAGAATTTAGAATTGGGACCTATGAGGCCATTCAACGCTGAAACGGAAACTGACAGTAGACGGGTTGATAGGTGTAACAGGAAGAAAACCTCAAAGCAGTTACAGTATGAAGCAATTGTTAGGAGAGGGTGGAAAATAAGATGGAAGAAAGAGAATACGAAAGGAGGTACAGTAAAAGGAACGAAAGGGGTTCCAGCTAGGGGCCGAAGGCATGCTGCGAAGAACCTTAAGTAATGCCTACAGTTTCACCGCATGAGGTGCACTGACGGCACTACCCTCTACGGGGAAGTTAGGTGATACAATACAGCTGATGTCATGTTTAAAAAAAATATTGTTAAGACTGAACATATTATTATTATTATTTTTTTTTTCTTTTTTCTTTGCTCTATCACAGTCCTCCAATTCGACTGGGTGGTATTTATAGTGTGGGGTTCCGGGTTGCATCCTGCCTCCTTAGGAGTCCATCACTTTTCTTACTATGTGTGCCGTTTCTAGGATCACACTCTTCTGCATGAGTCCTGGAGCTACTTCGAGCCTCTAGTTTTTCTAGATTCCTTTTCAGGGATCTTGGGATCGCGCCTAGTGCTCCTATGATTATGGGTACGATTTCCACTGGCATATCCCATATCCTTCTTATTTCTATTTTCAGATCTTGATACTTATCCATTTTTCCCTCTCTTTCTCTTCAACTCTGGTGTCCCATGGTATTGCGACATCAATGAGTGATACTTTCTTCTTGATTTTGTCAATCAACGTCACGTCTGGTCTGTTTGCACGTATCACCCTATCCGTTCTGATACCATAGTCCCAGAGGATCTTTGCATGATCGTTTTCTATCACTCCCTCAGGTTGGTGCTCGTACCACTTATTACTGCAAGGTAGCTGATGTTTCTTGCACAGGCTCCAGTGGAGGGCTTTTGCCACTGAATCATGCCTCTTTTTGTACTGGTTCTGTGCAAGTGCCGGGCATTCGCTTGCTATGTGGTTTATGGTTTCATTTTTCATATTGCACTTCCTACATATGGGAGAGAAGTTATTTTCCGTCTATCGTTCTTTGAATATATCTGGTTCTTAGGGCCTGATCTTGTGCCGCTGTTATCATTCCTTCAGTTTCCTTCTTTAGCTCTCCCCTCTGTAGCCATTGCCAATTGTCATCGCTGGCTAGTTCTTTAGTCTGTCTCCTGTATTGTCCGTGCATTGGTTTGTTGTGCCAGTCCTCTGTTCTGTCTGTCATTCTCCTGTCTCTGTATATTGCTGGGTCTTCGTCTACTTTTATTAGTCCTTCTTCCCATGCACTCTTTAGCCACTCGTCTTCACTGGTTTTCAGATATTGCCCCAGTGCTCTGTTCTCGATGTTGACGCAGTCCTCTATACTTAGTAGTCCTCTCCCTCCTTCCTTTCGTGTTATTTATAGTCTGTCCGTATTTGCTCTTGGGTGTAGTGCTTTGTGTATTGTCATATGTTTCCTGGTTTTCTGATCTATGCTGCGGAGTTCTGCCTTCGTCCATTCCACTATTCCTGCGCTGTATCTGATTACTGGCACTGCCCATGTGTTTATGGCTTTTATCATATTTCCTCCATTGAGTTTTGACTTGAGTATCGCCTTGAGTCTCTGCATGTATTCTTTCCTGATCGTGTCCTTCATCTTTTGGTGTTTTATATCCCCTCCTTCCATTATTCCCAGGTATTTGTATCCTGTCTCATCTATGTGTTTGATGTTGCTCCCATCTGGTAGCTTTATCCCTTCAGTTCTCGTTACTTTGCCTTTTTGTATGTTGACTAAGGCGCATTTTTTCTATTCCAAACTCCATCCTGATGTTCCCAGATACAATCCTTACAGTCTGGATTAGGGTATCTATTTCCTTGATGCTCTTACCATACAGCTTGATGTCGTCCATGAACATCAGATGGTTGATTCTGTTGCCTCTTTTCTTGAGTTGGTACCCGGCATCCATCTTCTGTAGTACTTTTGTCATGGGAATCATGGCTACTACGAAGAGTAGTGGGGACAGTGAGTCGCCCTGGAAGATCCCTCTCCTGATATTAACCTCTGCTAGTCTTATTCCAGAGCTTGTAGGTATGTATTCCAGTTGCGCATTGTATTTTTGAGGAAGCTGACGGTGTTTTCCTCTGCCCCATTACATTTTCAGGCATTCTATTAGCCATGTGTGTGGTATCATGTCGAAGGCTTTCTTATAGTCTATCCATGCCATGCTTAGGTTGGTTTTCCTTCTCCTACTGTTCTTCATTACCATTTTGTCTATCAGGAGCTGGTCCTTTGTGCCCCTACACTTCCTTCTGCAGCCTTTCTGTTGGTTGGGGATGGTGTTTGTATCCTCTAGGTAGTTGTATAGGCTTTCACTGATACCTGTTAGTAACTTCCACATTATTGGTAGGGCAGTGATAGGCCTGTAGTTACTGGCTATATTTCCCTTACTCTTGTCTTTTTGTACTAAGGATTGTTCTTCCTATTATTATTATTATTATATTATATTATTATTATTATTATTATTATTATATCCGAACTAAACCTTCTTACAGTTTTCTTCTGGAGATGGAAAAAGAAACCCAAAAGGTTTTATTATAATCTATTTACTTGTAAGTATTGACATAGTAAATTACTTAAAACTCAAGTAATTTTGGTTTTGGCCATTTTTCAAGAAATTTGTTATTATTATTATTATTATTATTATTATTATTATTATTATTATTATTACAGTAGATGAAATCTATCCACAAGGAACAAGCACACCAAAGGGGCCATTGACTTGAAATTCAATCCTCGAAGAATGTTGTTGTTTCAAACCTCCCACCGCAGACCCCCACACTGCAGCAGGAACTGATCGCGATGCAGAGCCAGTGATTTTTCATCCCCTTGGGGGGTGGGGTGGGGGGCGCGAACCCGCGACATCTGAGCTGCATGAGCGACACTAGTCACTATACCAGCGGACCAACTTACATGTGTTTCCTAATATTATTACCGATTTACTAGTGTAATACAATGTACAGAGAGGAAATACTTGGAATATAATGTTAAAGTTAGCTCCTGTTGCCTAATGTCTTTTGATAATATTTACTGCATATGTAGTACTAATAAACATTAAGTGAATTTAACGAGAATTCTCGCAGACCTCCAAGCGGGAAATAAATATCAAGTTCTTAAAGAAAAAATAATACTAATAAAATTTGTGTAAGCGATGAAACTCAGATAATCGAGGAAAGTCGTAGATCTGATTTCACAGGAATATGGAGGGATATACAGATTTACGTACACAAAATAGAAAGAAATAAAGAAACATTTGGTATACAATTGCTGCACACAGTAAAAGAAACACCTCGTCCTCACGACCTTATCCTCAGATACTCCCTTCTCAGAGGCTTCATTGTTCGGAATTTCTTAGAGTAAAGTTTAGTGTTTCGAACATAATCCAGTACTCACCCTGAATACATTATGCGCTGCCGTTATCGGGGATGGCGACGAATATAGGAAGGTGAAATTGGAAAATAAATTCACTCGAGCAACGGCCAAAAAATGAATTGCACGTGACTTTAACTTTTGAATGGTCGTGGTTTATCAATTAGTCAGCGACGAATAATGATCGTCATTTCCGTCTGAAAAAGGAAACACCTTCCCTCGAACATGACCATCATCAGTTTATCAGTAATGAATTGGCGTTTAAAAGTAGGAACGCATAATCGTAAAGCGCAACTAGTACGACGTGCTACGTTGAAGTTATACACGCTGTTACGTCGTGATGTTTATAATACATAACATTAATAATACTGGGTTTCAGCGTAAAAGGATGTTCATTGATATTCTCGTCGGCTCTTGCGATGTTACAGAATTTTGCATGAACCGGGAATAGAGAGCAAACGTTGGTTTTTTTTATTTTAAAGAAGTCCGTAATGCAATTTGCTTTTGTTTTGTCTTCGTGTTTAAAGGCAAGGACTAAACAACATGAGCCTTTTCTGCATCAGACACGCACACACACATAATATGTTAATTATATTATATATATATATATTATCTATATATATATAATTATATATATATAAAACCAGCTTTACTCAACAGTTGATACTAAAGAAATAAAAGTTGAAGAAAAGCATTCCTTTTGTGATGCTGACAGCAGAGGAAAATAATGTCCTTACGCTTGACATTAACTCAGACTCTCTCTCTCTCTCTCTCCGAATCAAAGCTCTTTCCATCGGCGACGATCGATAAAAGACGGCGGATTTCTGGAAAGACACGCTACATCAGCTACTTAAAAATCAATAACACGGGCATAAAACACGCTACGCCATGCAAGGAGCCTTCTTCAGTACCAAGAAGAAGAAGAAGAACCCCGGTTATTGGCAGTCCTGTGAATGTCTCGCCGAAGAAGAAGACAAGACAGAAGGCATACCTGCTTAAAAGCCACAGGAAACGGGAAGCTTATGCAAAGCTGGGGAAATTATAATCTCTTTGTACCTCCGAATGCTGTAGATGTCGGCTGCAACGGAGATGAGGATTCCTAGGGGTGGGCCGTTGGTGGGGTTGGCATGGACACCCCTACTCCTCGTCCTCCCCCTCCGGCTGCTCCTGCTCCACCCCCCGAGCCAGTTCCCGACTGGGTGAAGCCATACACACACACTCACACACAGTTGAGCCTTGACTGTTGAGAGAGAAAGTTGTGGGTGGACGTCGCTCCTGCGTCCATGTTCCCCCCAGCAGTAGTGCCATTGCCTTGTTCTCTTAGCACGGTCGTGGATACTTGAGAGGATATATATACTTAGCACCTCGCGAAAGAAGCAGGGACCTTCCATGAACTAACTTCCAGAACAGGCAAGTAGCAACGACGACGTTTGACGGTTAAAATGGGAAAATTCAGACTATTGCAGTATTTTAAGCGAGAACAACCTGTCCGCCTTCGATCGAGAGGTTTTGCTTCGCTCGAATCACACTCTCACTCTCTCCCTCTCTCACTCTCCCTCTCTTTATTTCCCGCCAAAATGCCATTCCCCCATCGGCTGCTAAATTATTCACTGGCGGCGTATAAATGGTTTACCGATTCTCCAAACACTTTGGAAATGAATTGAGAGGAGGAGACTGTGTCCCTGACGGCTGTCTTGTTGAGTGTCATTCGTTTGTGATGGAGATTTGTGGCGATTCTTATTGAATGGAAAACTGTTGAAAGTCATTCGAGTTTAATATATTCTTGTAGCAGTGCGTATTGCGTAGTGTAATTGCAGGGTAAAGCTATGGATTCATTAAATAAACTTTGTGTCATTTTTGTCTGTTTATAGACAAGGTATCATTTCATCTATTAAGTTTATTTGTTAAAACTGATAACTTGAACGCAATTCTTGACATGTATTGTAGATGGAATATGAATGGAAACAGAATAGGCCTATTCTGAGGGATTTGATAAATGAGACTAACGTTTTATCAAGTACCTATCCCATAAGAATTTGGCTTTAAACCTGGTCCTTGAATATATTTAAAGCAAGTAACCTAACTGATTAAAATCGTATGATGATCATTTATTGGTAATTCATATCACTGTTATGCTGACCGTAGGGGTTGGATACGAAAAAGTTTTAATAAATGAATGATGTTCGAAATTTCGGCGTGAGGGAGGGTATTGCCCTTATTATTCTACGTAAATATACGTTTACTGTAAATCCTATATAACGTAATTACCCATTTACTGTATACCTTACATTCGTAAATACCCATTTACCACTATACCCTACATAACGTAAATACTCATTTACTCTTATCATATATAACGTAAATACACATCTACTGTATATCATACATAACGTAAATACCCAATTACTGTATACCCTGCATAAAATGGCAAACCGGGAGAAAATTTGCTTTTAAACAAAGGAATGCTAATAGTGTGTGTGTGTGTGTGTGTGTGTGAGAGAGAGAGAGAGAGAGAGAGAGAGAGAGAGAGAGAGAGAGAGTGAGGGGGGATGGGGAATTGTTGCTTAGCTAAATGTAACATATTCAAATTAAATTTTTAGCAGCAGTTAAAAGGGTCTGACACTTTTAAACTCGATTACGACGCTTTCCAAACTTGAATTGGAAACTGGTGGAAAAAAATTGAATTTTATACCATAATTTTCTCCGTTATCAGTGACGGATGGTAACTCTGAAAACATCTGTTAAATTTGATGGTTTTTTAACGTTCCCGTAAATGTACCTGGACTTAAATATTTGTGGTCAACAGGAATAAGATACTTTTGATCAGCTAGACTAGACACTTATGACGGTGCATTTGTTTAAAACTATTGTTCGCAAACCTTTGTCGGTAGTATCATGTCTGTTATATGTATCTTAGGGTAAATATTAGTGTTATATATACAACATTTAACAACTAGGGGTACCTTGTCGAAGAAACTATGAGCATAATACCTTTTGACCACCTCAAAACTCGATCCAATTGTTATAGCGAATATCTTATCCTAACTTTTCATTGTTACATTGCCTCCATTTTCATTCAGTTCAACATAATTGAAGTTTATAGTACCCGATGGGCAGCTGTTATGGTTTTTCTATTTTTTATATATATTTTATTCGTTTTGGTTAGTCTTAGCTTAAAAAAAAAAACTTACTAGCCAGAGCAGAACGCAAGGTGTTATGGCTATGGTGGATTTATAGCGAAAATATATTTTAGGAGTCATGAGTAATCGGTTGTTGACGAAAATAGTTTAGAGGGATGTAGTTTTCACCTTTTTTTAATTTGTAGTGTCATAATTGCTCTAAAATGTTCATTTCTAATATGTAACGTGCGGTAATAATACATAAATTTGGAAAAATAATACGCTTATTTAGATAAACTTTCTTTCCCTCCATACAAGGCAAAAACTTGCAGAATTTTGAACGAAGTTGCCCAAGAAAATTCTAGCGATGCTTTTTATGGGGTTCTGGGTAAAGGTCAGTTGCCTGGCAGCCGAAGTAAAATGACTGGGCAGAAAGTTTGTTAAAAAT
>NC_087218.1:3819408-3856908 GCF_015104395.2 Macrobrachium nipponense | reverse complement strand
CACTTTCCTTCCCAAATGATATATTTTCATATTATGTACCGAAGGGGAATTTTTTAATTGATTAATAATTTCGTCCCCCCATGGGATCGCAACCACCGTCCAAGTGGGGGGACGAAATTATTATCAATTAAAAAATTCCCCTTCGGTACATATATGAAAATATATCATTTGGGAGGTAAAGTGAATTTAGATATTAAAGGACATTTGTAGCTTGAATTGATATATATATATATATATATATATATATATATATATATTATATATATATATATATCTGCATATATTATCATCCTCAAAGTGTCTTTCCTTTAGAAAGGTGGTGGAGGCCCCTTCCGCTTCTTAATTAACACCTGTGGCACCGACCCCTTCCTCTTCTTAATTAACACCTGTGGCACCGACCTCTCTATGTGTAAAAGCCGTTTGATAACATATATATATGCATATTGTAGCGATTCCTATTATTACACTGATATTTCAAACTTGCCCTTCGGGAACTATTACTGCCGCAGGGATGTTTATAAACGTCATCCCATCCACGTCTGCACACCTAATTACCTTCGCATTGTGCGCTGTGAGAACCTTGAGGTGAATGCCAGGTAGAGAACAGTGTGATCACTAACTCGTGAAATATATGGTTCGCCAACGTAAATACACTCCGTGCAGCACGCAAGTGAGCATACCTCGTCTATTAGTAACCGGTCTACGGTCTATTAATGCATAGTTGACTGTGCTCTCTGGCGGAGGTACCTACTGTAGTTTTGGACTATAGCTTAGGCTGAATTCAATACCTCTGGTATGTGGGAGAGAGAGAGAGCGAATGCCGCCTCGTTTCCCTGGAAGGGTTTGGAGACAATCATGGTCGCAGTGAAAACAGTCAATCCTCACTGGCTGGGTGGAGGAGATTAATCGCCTTGAGGTGGGGACGGTTCTCCACGTTGACTATGTCTGGCTCAGTATATGCTTGCAGTTATGGTAGTACGTGAATTCACATCGACGAAACTATTGTAATAAGTATGCAGAGGACTTGGACCATAACGTATGTTGTGTATTATGTGCGTCAAGTTTGTGTGTACGTACACACATAAATATATATATATATCTATATATATATTATATATATATATTTATATATATATAATATATATATGTGTGTGTGTGTGTGTGTGTGTGTATGTGTGTGTGTGATAACTTTATCACGAGGTATATAAAACGTGATGCTATGTATAAATAAAGGTGATGCCACGGAGGAAAATTGAAAGGCGAGAAAGCCTTTCAATTTTCCTCCGTGGTATCATCTTTATATATACTACATATATATATGTTTAATATATATATATATCTATATATATATATATATATGTAATATATATATATATATCATATATATTATATATATATCTATATATCTATATATATATATATATATAATATATAATCTATATATACACCTGTAATAGCCACAAAGCCCTCTTAACTTCTTGAATTCTTTGTTCTTTTTGGATACGGTGGTCACTACAAAGCCTGAAGATCCAAGTTCAAAGTTTTTTTTTTTTTTTTTGAAGAAATTGTGATGTACGGTACCGGGGAACGAAACTCAGGTCCCATAATCACAAAGAGGTGACGTTGCCGACGTGACCTCTTTGTGAATATGAGACCTGGGGTTCGTTTCCCGGTACCGGACATCACAATTTCTTCTTCTAATTTCTATCAACTTGATCTTCAGGCTTTGTAGTGACAAGCTTATCCAAAAAAGAGCAAAGAATTCAAGAAGTTAAGAGGGCATTGTGGCTCATTACAATGGCATATGGATCTGGTAAAAAAAAAAGTGACCAGTAAATTCTACATATACTAACGTGTTTGTGCTTTGTGTTTGTAGCGATGATTAAGTTACTAAACCAACACGCAATATCCCAATTTTAGGGCAAGTCATAAACATTAGAGCGATGTGAGGTCATTTGCCTTCCCAGCAATGGGGATATTTGTATTCTTTTTTGTCTGGGGGAAGGGTAGGGAGGGGGACTTAAGCCTTTAATGACATTTCTTATCCCACGAGAGAACGCAGCTTCGCAAACAGCCAGCCACATTTATTATGGCCTCTCTTAAATATGCCCTTTTTTACATCTCAAGTTTTTTTTTTTTTTTTTTTTTTTGTTTTTTTTTTTTTTTTTTTTTTTGCAAACTACAAACAAAATACGTTTTCCTTTCCACATCGTCCAGGTCATTTTAGGTCATTTCCCTTTTAATGTCACCCTCCACACCCCGCAGGGGTTAAGTGCTGTCAGTGCCTCTCATGCGGTTGCACTGTAGGCGTTACTTAAGGTTCTTTGCCAAGCTGCAACCCCTTTCATTCCTTTTACTGTACCTCCTTTCCTATTCTCTTTCTTCCATCTTACTCTCCACCCTCTCCTAACAATTATTTCATTGTGCAACTGCTTTGAGGTTTTCCTCCTGTTACGCCTTTCAAACCTTTAACTGTCAATTCCAGTTTCAACGCTGAATGACCTCATAAGTCCCAGTGCTTGGCCTTTGGCCTAAATTTTATGTTCAATTCAATTCAACCTTTTGATGTCACCGGGTGTCAGTGCTATGGAAGTTGACTTTGGAAGGAAAAATAATAGTTGTGAAATGAAAACCTTTTGACTCCTGTGGAAGGGGAGAGAGAGAGAGAGAGAGAGAGAGAGAGAGAGAGAGAGAGAGAGAGAGAGAATGGTATTTTGGATATGTTTGATGGTATCTGGTGAATGAGATAGGTAGGAAAAAGACAGTTATTTTTTCTTTCATGGAAGGGTGTTCTCTTTCAACTAAAAAGACCAAAAAGCGATCTAACGTGCTGGCGGTTCAGCTGACGTCATTTTTTTGTCTTCCTTGATGTTTTTGTTCGGCGACACGATTGCGTCATTAGGATGGGTTGTACCTGGGCGGAACGAGAAAGAGGCTGTGATTTTATTGCGGGGATATAAAGATCTCCATCTGTGTTTTTTTTTTTTTTTTTTTTTTTCTCTCCAGGGGAAGTTATCACTCAGTGGTGAGGTTACTGGAATGTAGTTTTCTATTGCTATGTCTATGGGAGGGGGGTGGGGGTGGCGATGTTTAAGCCCAGACCAGCAGAAATTTTATAGTCACAAATTTCCGGGAACCATGATACCGGTCAGCAACATTTGCACTTTCCATAGAATTCTCATGGGTGAAAAGAATTACATTAGTATCCCCATCATACCGGTCTTGCACTTTCCATAGAATTCTCATGGCTAAAAGAATGACCTTAATTTTATGACGCACGTAGAACGTTTGTATTATCATGAAATTAAGAAAATGATACTTTGGGATGCTCCTTAAAAAAATAGTATATGTAAGCGCTCTTACGAAAGTTGATCAAGATTTAGAAAAGCTGAAGGACTTCAGATTATAATAAAACAATCTGAATACGACGCGTGCGCTTTACCCCTTGATAACCTGTGGCAGCGCTTCTAGAACAAGTTCCGCAGAGAGATTGTAGTTTTGAAATCCCAATGGCAACGGAAGTGCACTCACAGTAAAACGGGGACTTTTTTTTTTTTTTTTTTTTTTTTTTTTTTTTCCGGAAATGCGCGAATAAACTCGAGAAAGCGCTTGGTACTGACTTTCTGCCTGTCATTTTCCTGTGGTATTATTTATACTGAAGTCACGCTCATCTACTGTGATTTTTTTAAGTATATACATACCTACATACATTATATATGTATATTGTGTATGTATATTAATATATAATATATTATAATAAATATTATATATAATAATAAATTATAATATATATTAATATACTATAAATTCTAATATATATAGTATAATATAATATATAATAAATAAATTATAATTTTTTTTTTATAAATTATATATGTTATAATATATATATAATATAATAAAAGGAGCCCATAAAAATGCCAAAGTATAGGGAGAAAACACTATATTTCAGAGACTGCTGTCTCCCTCTTCATTCTAACCTGAAGCCGAGAGACGGCATTCTTTGAAATATAGTGTTTTCTCTCTATATTTTGGAATTCTGTTGTAAAAGAACATTTTTATCAGTCATATATATATATAATATATTATATATATATATATATATATATATATATATATGAGACTGGTAAAAAATGTGTAAAAACAGAATTCCATCTAATAAAAGGAGCCCCACACACATATATATATATATATATATATATATATATATATATATAGTATATATATTTTGCTATAACCAATAGTTTTTATAGATTAGTATTTAATATATTTGGAAAGTCAAGAGATTTTTTAGGTTAGCGTATTTCGTGCTACAGTGTATGTATAATATTTACCGTATACAGTTTTTAAATGTAGCTACCTGGGCTAAAAGAAACACTAGTCTGTAGAATAGCTACCTAAACATGTGAGCTCAGTTTCCGGCCATTTCGTTACATGAAACAATACCTTCAGTAATATGGTGTTATTAAACTACCTTCCGTAAAAGGGTGTTATTGAAATTCGTGCTTGATAATGACAGATCTCATATGATTGCAGTGCGGGAAGATAGATATAAATGGGGACCTTAGTCCTTAATTGCTGGAAATTATATACCTTTTAAGTCTATGTGCATTGATCACGCATGCCACGTCGTTCGGTAGCAATATCAGGTTTTTGAAGCATTTTCATTATTTTTTTTTTTCATTGTTTTTATTATTTATTTTTCATAATTTAATTTTTTATTTATTCTTACTATTTATTTTTATTTGTAATTTTATTTTTTTATTTATTTTTATTTGTAATGTTATTTTTTATTTTATTCATATTTTTTTCTTATTTTAATAGCATTTATTTTTTATTTGTAATTTTATTAATTCTTATTTTTATTGTTATATATTTTTATTATATTTTTATTATTTTTCTTTTTATTCTATGGCTATTTTTTTTATTTTTCTTTTTCTTTTTTTATTGTTATTTTTACTGTTATTTGTACTATTATTATTATTATTATTATTATTATTATTATTATTATTATTATTGTTAATTTAATGTTATTTTTATTATTATTTAACTTCGAATATGTTTACGTTCATGACGTCACCTGAAGGTGAAAGCTGAAAAGGGGAAGATACTCATTTATAATAACATTTTCATATTTCTTATCACTAGATTAGACATCGTAAATTGCTTGTAATGTTACTGCATAATTGTCACGCAAAGAATTGTCTGCACAATATCTCGTTACGTACATCAGCAAGTAACTATTATATGATACTTGACGTCAAATACCGTCCACTTATTTCTGTCTTCAAATAACAATCCCATTTGCCTTACGAGTGAAGAAAGTTCTTGGCTAAAGAAATATAACTTATGTGAATATATTACCTGTTTTGTGGAGTTTGGAGGTGAATAATTAATCAATCTTGGTTCTGATGTGCAATCAGTAGAGAGAGAGAGAGAGAGAGAGAGAGAGAGAGAGAGAGAGAGAGAGAGAGAGGTGTAAATCCATGCATGCAAGGCGGTCTACAGGTTGCGAAAATGTATGTAGCGTGACTAAGAAAATCAATATTTGTAGACTGTAAAATAGGAAAATCAGTGCCAGTTATATATATATATATATATATATATATATAATATATTATATATATATATATATATATATATGTGTGTGTGTGTGTGTGTGTGTGTGTGTGAACGTTCGTTATTTTTTCACTAATATTTGTGTGTGTAATGATACAAAATAAATCGTATGCCATGTTATGAGGTAAAGCTGTATAGTGGATAGTCAGTATAAACTGAAAATTTTTTTTGTTTTGTCTCTCTCTCTCTCTCTCTCTCTCTCTCTCTCTCTCGTCTCTCTCCTCTCTCTCTCTCTCTCCTATACATATATATGCGTGTGTGTGTGCGGTAGGCAAAATTCTCCTGTCATGTGAGTAAGGAATACCCTTGAATTTTTCAGTTCCATTTCTTACGAAAGACTCCGAAAAAAAAAAAAAAAAAAAAAAAAAAAACTCAATGACAAAAGAGTGGAATACAAAACCCCACCCCGGACATGTGTTTCCTCAAATCTGCCACTCGGGGACGCGTCTACGATTTTCCGCTGATGTCGTTAGCGCCATGTGTTGCGTTTCACGCCCATTTCTCTCGTTCAAAGGATGTTTGCCTCCGCATTCAGAGTTTTTCCACGCGTGACATTTCCGTCCGTCGCGAGAGGGTATATTATGTGTTTGTTCGCATTGTCGGGTATTGGCGGATGGAGTGGAGAGCGGAGTGGGTGTTGCAGGGGGTGGGGACTATTGTTTGAGCCCATGGATTGGAATCTGATTAGTGTAATGGGAACTATGTTTAATAGATATTACATTATGATTGTAGTCGCTAAGCATCCTTTATTCCCGTTTTATTGAGTTTTATAATTCATATATGAAAGTAGGTTTGGTTGGAGGTTATTATTATTATTATTATTATTATTATTATTATTAGTTTATGTTAGAAACAGACCTTTCAACATGTATAATATAAACAGTAAATTCTGCCATTATTATTAATATTGTTGTTGTTGTTGCTGTTCAGTATCAACGAACAATGGTATAGACTAGACTGAAGGATCAAACCTCCGCAGAAAAAAAAAAATAATAATCATTATTATTGTTGTTTTTGCTGTTGTTCAGTATGAACGAACAATGATATAGAATAAACTGAAGCAAAAACCTCCGCAGAATAAAATAGCTGATTGGGAAAGAAAGATAATGGAAAAGTAAAGAAAGACATTGGCGTTGATGAGCGAGCGCTGTTGCGTGAGAGAAATTTTGACCATTGATTTTGTTACATGTCGGAACTCTTGATGTATTTTTTGCCGAGATTCATTTTTATTATTGGTATCGATGATAGCTAGATTTACTCTGATGACCTTTCCAAATGTCCCCATACTGTCATTGACTCGTTTTACGCGTAGGTCACGCCAATATATTAGAATGATTACGCCGTGTGTATATATATGTGTATATATATATATATATATATATATATATATATATATATATATTATATTCGCGGTGGACGTTATAGTCTTGGTCTGTCTCTCTTTCTCTCCAGATGATTTTAATCCAAGGCTTCTGGATTTGATTTGTGTTTGCCCCATAGGGGGACAGTGCATTCAGTGCACCTCATTTGGTACACCGTAGGCATTACTTAAAAGATCTTTGCAGCGTCCTTTGGTCCTCTACCTGCAACCTCTTTCATTCCTTTTATTGTACCTCCGTTCATATTTTCGGTCTTCCATCTGACTTTCCACTCTCTCTAACAATTGTTTCATGAGCCACTGCGGTTTTTTTGCTCCTGTTAACGTCTTTCAAACCTTCTCACTGGTAATTTCCCTTTCAGTGCTAAATGACCTCATACATCCCAGCGCTTGGCCTTTGGCCTAAATTCCATATTCTATTCTATTGTGATGGTGTGTATTCTCATGAAGCGGCTTTTAATTGGCCAGAGATAGTCTTCATTTATTGTCCGCACAATTCATTCACTCTATTGTAGACTGTAGTTAGGGAAATGCAGAAGTAAAATCATATTTCGAATAAAATTGGAGAGCTGAATGATTGTTTTGTAGATTTACTTTTATATTTTTCAACATTTAACGGTCGAATAGAAGGCATTATTTTTATTGACATATATCTTTTAAGTACATCTTAATTTAACCAGACCACTGATCTGATTAAGAGCTCTCTTATAGGGCTGGCCCGAAGGATTAGATATTTTTACGTGGTCAGGAACCAATTGGTTACTCAGCAACGAGACCTACAGCTTGTTGTGGGATCCGAACCGCATTATATCGAGAAATGAATTTCTAATCATAATAAATTCCTCTGATTCCACGTTGGCAGAACGGGGCGCGAACTCGGGACTACCGAATCGGCAGGCGGGCACGTAACCTACTCGCCCAACGAGGAACTACATTTTATGTTTATAATGCCCAAATGCGACGTATTAATTTATTCCGCAGTATGATTGTGAGCTTATTTGTTCCATTACTACTTCAAGTAATTGTAATCTCGATTACAATTTTTCCAGGAGGATTTTCCAGAATGCTCGATAAAGTCACTGAAATATGACTTGGCTTCCTATACTGCCCTTAGTCCACGTAGGGGGCTAATGCCGTCAGTGCCCCTCATGCGGTGCACTGTAGGTATTACGTAAGGTTCTTTGCAGCGTGCCTTTGCCCTTATCGGCAACCCCTTTCGTCCTTTTACTGTACATCATTTCATATTCCCTTTCTTCCATCTTACTCTCCACCCTCTCCTAACAATTGCTTCATAGTGCAACTGCTTTGAGGTTTTCCTCTTGTTACACCTATCAACCCTTTTAGCGTCAGTTTCCATTTCAGCGCTGAATGGCCTCATAGGTCCCAGTGCTTGTTCCTTTGACTTAAATTCCATATTGAATTCAAGCTACTGCCCTAATTTTTCGTCGTACGTTCAGAGCGTAGTACTTTTCCGAGTAGTTCACTCCTGATGATGATTTCATGCAAAAGCCAATTGTTTGTCGTCGTAGGTCATCATCTCCTCTGAGCGGATTACAGTAGCCCAAGAAAGAGAGAGAGAGAGAGAGAGAGAGAGAGAGAGAGAGAGAGAGAGAGAGAGAGAGAGAGAGAGAACCTCCCCTTTCTTGCTCGACATTTTTAGCGACTTTGTTCTTCAGCGACCTGTTGCGATCTTTCTCTTGCTTGCTGATGATTTTTGAATTGCCTGTGTGTGTGTGTTTTTTTTTTTTTTTTTTTTTCTTTTTAAGGAAGTTGCTGCAGTGAGCTTTGACTCGACTGTCGTTTTTCTGCCTCGTGTTCCTAATTGTTGGAATGAATAACTCTTGTTTGCCCAGTCTCCGTTGACTTTGACTGTTCAGCATATTAAAAGCATAAACTTACTTTTATTATTGTAGGTTTTTTTTGGCACAAATATATTACTTTGTCAGCTATTTTTTGATATTAGAATAATTAATATGTCTTAATGTTAAAAGGTTGATTTCGAATTATCATCCAAACATTTAAAGTTTTGTTTATGTAAAATTGAGTTTCATGCTCTACATCCTGTTTTTAATAATTTTTTTTCTCATGATGCTGTTTTTTTTTTTTTTTTTTTTTTTTTTTTTTTTTTTTTGCCAGTGGCAAAAATGCAACGCATTGTAATTCACAGATCTCGACCATTACAAATATAAATGGGATTACAATATGATTTTGATGCAAATTATTGTTTTGTGCCAGTCGCTCAGGTCTTGTCATGTTTCGTATCTTAGTTTATTCCATAAAGACCTATAAAACTGCGATTAATAATATGTTTTGTTGAAAATAATGGCAGTTTTTAATGAATTAATCTTATACAGGGTCTTTTCAATTCTGATCATTCCTTTTTCTGACTCAGCTTGGTTGTTGAGTAGAATTCCAATATTCATATTTGTCCTAATTAGGATATTTGTCAAAATTATTCTATCAAAAATATTTTATTATATATTTTGCTTATAGAATGGGTACAGAAACCAATAATGATAATGCTTTTCATTCGAAGCAGACCCAAAAGTGAATTAGCTACTGTATTTGCATTGCTTATTTGTCTACTCTCAGTAATAAGATTGCCTTCGCAGCCTACTTGATACAAAATGCTGTTTAGTGCTAAATGTGTTCAAGAGGTGACCTTGTTGTTTGAAATAAAGCTGGCCTTACGCCAGCACGGGCTCTTGCTCTTAGAGCTGCCTGTAGGTGGCCGTGTTATCATAGGCTTTATATATTTCTCTTCATTCTCATATACATCATTTATGGTTAATCGACAGTAGGTTGCTATGGCGACGATGGAATTCTGTAATATATATATATATTTATACATATATATATATTATTATATATTATATATATATATATATATTATTTATAATAAAAAATTATATACATATATATAGTATATTTATATATATATATATAGTATATATATATTATATATGTAATATATGACATTATATATATATATATATATATATAAAATATATATATATATATATATATATATATATATATACATATTATATAATATTATATTTATATATATATATTATATTATATATATAGTATATATATATATATATATATTGTATATAGTATATATATATATATTAATATATATATATATAATATATATATATATATATATATATATATATTCTGTGAAAGAAAGCGATGTTGACCGATATTTGGAAGAGAGAGAGAGAGAGAGAGAGAGAGAGGAGAGAGAGAGAGAGAGAGAGAGAAGGACGAGCTGTTTTGAGAGAGGAAGCGAGACAATGAGAGGAAAGGGTAGGAGTTTCGGAAAGACATTCTTTCCTCTGAAGCTTTTAAAAGTTTTGAGCGGAAGCGTTGAATGGCTGTCAGACAGACACTCTCTTGGTGTTATCGCACCTTCTTCTTCTTCTCTCGAGTTTTCGCGTCGGACGTTTCGCCTGGGCAGTTTCGTGATGTTACACTTAATCTTGCGTGTGTGGCAAGCTTTGCAAAACGGAATGACCAGTGAGCCAATTGAAAATATGCTTAGGTTAAACGTTTTTGAAAAGTTTCATTCGTACATATAAAAGAAAAGTTAAATATATCTCAATTTAACCAGACCACTGAGCTGATTAACCGCTCTCCTAGGGCTGGCCCGAAGGATTAGATATTTTTACGTGGCTAGGAACCAATTGGTTACGTAGCAACGGGACTTACAGCTTATTGTGGGATATGAACCACATTATATCTAGAAATTGATTTCTAAGCACCGAGTAAGAAGGAGGTCGGATCACGCCTCGTTGATGTTCCTTTCATGCCTCTTCTTCTGCAGAGGTGACGAAGGAAACGCCAACTTGGGTCTTCCGTTCTCACCTCCTATCCTTCCCTCTTCTCAGCTCCCTCAATTACGCGTAACAAAAAAACTCGACTACAACCGAAATGACCTGAAAAAGGGGTTAAGTTATTTAACCCCCCCCCCCCCCTTTTTTTTTTTTTCCCTGCCGCCGCGGACCTTCTTCCTTCAGTGATGTGGTTTCGTAGGGCTCTTGGAATACACAGGAAAGAGAAGAGGGGCGTATCGGCCGGCACTCGGTGGACGCTGAAAGGAAATTAAAAAACTAATTTTTTATTTTCCTAATTGAAGGAATTATATTGGTGTGACGTGTATATCTATCTATCTATCTATCTACCTATCTATCTATCTATATATATGTGTATGTATATATATATTATATAATATATATATATATATATATATATATATACTGGGTTGGGTTTGAGTTTTGGTTTAAATGTCAAGGTTTAGTCGAAAATTCAGATTCTGTATTTAGTAGGTATAGTTGGTAAAAGAACATGAATCAATAGCACATTACTACGTATGCTACATAAAAGCGCAAAAGAGACGAAAATCCCATCATTTCCTGGTAGAGAAACACCCTCGTGGACATGTGGATATTAGAGCATGGAAACGGCTGCTGGCTCTCTATCTTGCTCCTCCAAATGAAACCGAGAGACTATTGTTTTACCTCGTTCTAATCTTCCTTTGTTCCCATAACTTTGTTTTTCTTTCCCCCGATCCATTTCTCGTCTCTCACTGGAAGCTCCCACAATGAGACTTGGAATGGAAATAGCTCCTTTTTAACCCCCCCTTTCACAGCCTTCCTTTCCCACAATAGACGTTATGACGACTGGGACTTGGCGGCGGCGCTTTCCTTTTGCCCTGTTACGAGGAGGGCACTTCAGGTGCTCGTTAACCCCGGTTATAATAAGTGTTGCCTTTTGTGGTCTCCGTTATTGTTTTGGACGGTGATTCTCGCTTATCCTTCTCTTGATGTCAAGCCTTACAGAAGAGTCTTTTGATTGTGGCGCTTTCTGGTTTGAATAGAATAGTCTTTTGATTGTGGTGCTTTCTGGTTTGAATAGAATAGTCTTTTGATTGTGGTGCTTTCTGGTTTGAATAGAATAGTCTTTTGATTGTGGTGCTTTCTGGTTTGAATAGAGTAGTCTTTTGGTTGTGGTGCTTTCTGGTTTGAATAGAGTAGTCTTTTGGTTGTGGTATTTTCTGGCTTGAATAGAAGTACTCTGGTTTGAATAGAATAGTCTTGATTTTGGTACTTTCTGATTTGAATAGAAGTACTCTGGTTTAAATAGAATAGCCTTTTGATTGTGGTACTTTCTGGTTTGAATAGAAGTACTCTCTGTTTCTTTTCGTTTTGAATCGAATAGTCTTATTGGTTGTGGTCTTTCTGGTTTATAGAATAGCCTTTTGATTGTGGTACTTTCTGGTTTGAATAGAAGTACTCTCTGGTTTGAATCGAATAGTCTTTTGGTTGTGGCACTTTCTGGTTTGAATAGAATAGTCTTTTGGTTGTGGTAATTTCTGGTTTGAATAGAAGTACTCTCTGGTTTGAATAGAATAGCCTTTTGGTTGCGGCACTTTCTGGTTTGAATATCCAGATGGGTGTATTGTCGTCCTCATCATCATCATGATCATCATCCGAGCGGAACTACTTAAAGTTCCAGAGGACCTTTATTCCTCATTCTGATGTCGTCCAATTGGAACTTCAGAAGTTCAACCGAAAATGCAATTAATTACTACCATAATACTATTCTTGCATTTTGATTCATTTTTATCTGTATATCTATTTATTATTTTTTTTTAACATGTGGTTATCTGTTCTTCCTGTATTCCCGTTTTCCTTTTACTTCTTCTTACTTTTTTTCAATGAACACCATATTCTTTGGACCTCGGAGGCCACGAGTTCGATTCTCGGGCGTTCCATTGAGGTGTGAGAGATGTGTATTTCTGGTGATAGAAGTTCACTCTCGACGTGGTTCGGAAGTCACGTAAAGCCGTTGGTCCCGTTGCTGAATAACCACTGGTTCCATGCAACGTTAAAACACCATACAAACAAACAAACAAAAACATATGAAAATTTCCTTCTTTGAACATTTTTTTTAGGAAAAACCGAATTATGCATTATTTGACCTCGAATGTTATATAGTAGGTGTGATTTTCAAAACAATTGTATTTATTAAACGTATATTAAATTGCCTCACTGTCGGGAAGTGGAAGATATCAATAGAGAGAGAGAGAGAGAGAGAGAGAGAGAGAGAGAGAGAGAGAGAGAGAGAGAGAGAGTCCGTGAAAAATGATAATATCTCTGGATTAGATACCGAAGAACTGGGCCATTGTGGCCAGAATTAGGCAATTCAGAGACTCCAGCACTTTGCGGTATTATTTGCCGGCGCTAATATTCTAATTGCAGCGTTCGTTTGAATGAGGTTGTCATATTGAGGCTTTGCTTGTTGTCTTGAATGTGGTTTTTAATCTATATTATACATATATATTATACATTATATATTATATGTATATATATACGTACAAACATACACACTTATCTTTATATATAAATATATATATATATATATATATATATATATATAAGATATATATATATATATATAAATATATAGAGAGAGAGAGAGAGAGAGAGAGGAGCGAGAGAGAGAGAGAGAGAGAGAGAGAGGAGAGAGAGAGGAAGGAAGAATAAAAACTTTCCGGTTTTTAGCAAGCACTTTTAAGGATGACGTTTTTAAAGCTCCAGCCTACCTGTATCCCACCACAATCGACTTGCCACTAGGTACATAAAAAAATAATTCCCTGACAGGGTCAACAGTGGCAGAATGGTTATTTCACACGAAGGGTCTCCCAGGACCTCCGGTGCCCCGCCCCCCTTTTCCCCCGTGGAATCGAACCCGCTCGGTGAGGCGAGGTCGATATCCGCTTCGAGCTGTGATTCTCATTAAGACAGAAATTCGATCTCCTTGATAAGATCTCTTTTTATTATAGATTTTTGTGCTGGTGTGTTGTTTTTGTTAATTTGTGTGTTGTTTTTGTTAGTTAATTCCTGGGCCCTGTCGAAGACATGTATCGTTCATCTGGTTATGATTTCCTGGTATAGGCGTAATAATTGTTTCTTTTTCCAAGAGCAAATAGAGCTGCATCATTGAAGGAATCATATCAAATTATACAGTGTCCCATAAAGTCCCAGTACCATTACAAGTAGTTATTGCTCAGAAACCATATAACATAGATTAATGCAGTTTTTTTTGTGGAATGAAGTGCTGTGAATGTGAACTTGAGGAAATGTAGAACATTCTACACAAAACCACATTACTCTGTGTTATATGATTTCTGAGCAATAAATACTTGTAATGATACCGGGACTTTATGGACACTGCATTTTGCCATCTGAGTAAGAGGTCTTAGAAATGAAGGATGTGATCCCTATAGTGGATTCACATTAACCGTGCATCTGATGTCTAGGTCAGTCCCTTACGACGCTCACGATTGGATGTTGATAAGCCAATCACAGGGCTGAAAACTCTGGGTCTCTCTCTCGAGTTTACATGGGCAGGATGTATGTTCCACCTCTCCTGAGGGATACGTCTTTCAAAAGTATCCCGATGGAGAGGTGGAACATGTATCCAGCCTATGTGAACTCTTTCGATAGATTAAGGGTTTCCAGCCCTGTGATTGGCTTATCAACAGCCAATCAGGAGCGTCGTAAGGGACTGTCCTAGGCATCAGATGCACAGTTGATGTGAATCTACTATAGTACACCTCATCTGTCGTTCTTTTAAGATCTCTAGTATTATCATCTCGGTTAGACTAACGTAAGGTACGCCGGATTTCTCAGAGTCTGTTGCAAAGGTCGGTAACGCGACCTCGTTCTGATACTCATGTCGCGGGTTCGAACCTTGGTACTGACTACAGAATGTCTTCATATTCTTCCAATTTGGATAGGAGTTTTGGAGTGACAAGCGTATATGATACATATATCTATATATATATATATATATATAATATATATATATATATATATATATATATATATATATATATATATATATATATATACGTGTGTGTATGCGTATGCATTATTAAGGTCTGCAGATCTGTGATTGACCTGAAATTAAAATGCGACATTTGGATGTCATGTAGCGATGTGCACGTTCATGTGTCATTTTCTAATTAAGAGAATGACATATGGCCATTTGAAATGATTCACACCAATGCTTGCAGATGAGATACTGTTAATGGAAAGAGTAAATATTTGCAAAAAGGTTAAAAACTCAAAATGAATAGGTAACGAGAGAGGCAAGGGTACAGTGAATGGATCCCGAGGCAATAGCGAAGTTAATATTTGTATAGTTACAAGGAGTTACAAGGATTAGGATGTCTCAAAGACTTATTAGTCCATCAAAGGAGGAGACATCGTGAGCTCACTTATCTGTAGGAGAAGGTTGTACTGTGCATTCACAGTGTCCTCATGATTTTGTTTAGCTTTCTTTTAAACAACTTCTGGTGGCAGTTTATTCCACGTAACGGTAGAGTAAAGATGGTCTGCTTACGTAGGTTCTGTGAGCAAATGACGCAGATGATGGCTGAATAAAAGAAATCCCACGGAGTAGGTGAGGTGAGAAAGGCAAAGAATTCTGTAGGTATAAAATAGAAAATAAAATGGGCGAGAGAGTTCTCGATCTGTGATAGATTGCGGAACAATTTCTTCGGTGAAATTTGCAATGTGAAATGATGCAGAAGGCTGCGAATTGGTTATTGCAAATTGGTTAAGGTTGGGTTAAGTGTTAGGAACGAGCGAATGAAATACGAAAGAGAAAATATTAGCTAGCGTTGTTTCTTGTACGTCAAGTGCTTCGGGGCACGAGGATAGCTTGGATAGGGACCGAGAAAGAACTTGCTTGAGGTTAAATCTCGGGAACTTTGAGAATGCAATGACGAATAGTGAATACACTGCTTTTGCCGCTTCAGGACTTCGGCGTCTCAGTGGCGTGATCGTTATGGTCTTGGCCCGCCACCTCGGTGGCCGCGAGGTCGATTTTCGGCCATTCCATTGAGGTGTGAGAGATGTGTATTTCCTGTGATAGAAGTTCATTCTCGACGTGGTTCGGAGGTCACGTAAAGCCGTTGGTCCCGTTGCTGAATAACCATTGGATCCATGCAACGTAAAAACACCATACAGACAAACAAACAAGCTTCAGGACTTCGTGCAGAGTTTGAAGTTTTTTTTTTTTTTTATGAATTACACGACTCATTTTTCTTTCTTTCAATAGATCAGTAGGATTTTGACTGGCACATGGCCTATTCCTAGTCACTTTTTATGGGGAAGTCCTTTCATAGTGGGGTAAAACGAGGGTGTTTCAATAATATATACATATATATATATATATATATATATATATATAAAATAAAATTAAAAAATCACAGTAGATGCACGCGACTTCATTAAATAAGCGAACACTGTAGGAAAATGATAGGCAGAAATCCAAGCGCTTTCGTCTTTGCTAAGACATTGTCTTAGTAAAGACGAAAGCGCTTTGATTTCTGCCTATCATTTTCCTGTGATATTCGCTTATATATATATATATAATTATATATATATATATATATATATATATATATATATATATATATATATTATATATATGTGCGGTCAAAATACCTTCCTTTTCTGGTTTGCTGTTGCATTTCGAATGTCTGATATAATAGATTATTTATTGAACCGTATTTGGCTCCTTTGGCAGTGCCATGGCCTGCCCTGGCATGCTGTCATAAACATATCCGAACCTGAAAAGTATAATCAAGGTCGTCAGAGCTCAGTGCCAAAGAGGTGTGTGTGTCTATCTTTAAACATGCTTATTAAAAAGAAACATGCCATTTGATCTAAGTCTGGAACCGGCTACTTCACAGGGAACGTTGAGCTGTACACAGCTTTCTTGACCCTCAAGGTGAGAGATAAGGACTTCAAGGGGTTCTCAGGTTTCAAGAGTTTTGCCTCCGCAG
The DNA here is from genome assembly GCF_015104395.2 of Macrobrachium nipponense. Classification (NCBI taxonomy): domain Eukaryota; kingdom Metazoa; phylum Arthropoda; class Malacostraca; order Decapoda; family Palaemonidae; genus Macrobrachium; species Macrobrachium nipponense. The sequence continues at coordinate 3,840,043 of NC_087218.1, read as the reverse complement.
TTTGAAAGTTTTTGTGTTTCATGTTTTACTTATGTTGTTTAATGTATTTTCTCTTAGACACCGGCTTGAAATGATACGAGTGAGACCTTTGTAGAGAGGTAGCTGGAGTTGTATGTGATAAGAAAATGCCAATCAAGCTAAAAGTCAAGATATATAACATAGTGATAAGACCAGTTTTTATGTATGGAGCAGAAACATCGCCTCTAAGAAGAAAAGAGGAAGTAAATCTTGAGAGAACAGAGATGAGAATGATGAGGTGGATTATGGGAATATCGCTGCTTGAGAGATTGGAAAATGATGAAATAAGAAGAAGGGAAGGCTTAGTAAAGATTACAGAGGTGATAAGAGAGTCACGATTGAGATGGTATGGGCATGTGTTGAGGATGGACGACAAGGAGGGAGTGAAGAGGGCCTGGGAGGAGGAACCTGTTAGAGGAAGAAGATCGAGAGGGAGGCAGAGAATTAGATGGCGAGAGAAAGTGAAGGAAGATATGGAGAGAAGAGATTTGGTGGAGGATGACGTCTTTGATAGAAGGCAGTGGAGGAGAAGGCGCATCAGGCAACCGACCCCTTAATGTAAGGATAACGGTGGGAAAGAAGAGTAAGACCTTCGTAGCAAAAGAAAACTAAGCGTTACTACAGTTTGAGAAGTGACGGGGATGCGTTGAACTTTGTAATAAGGCGAACATAATGCAAATCATTACATGGTAAGGAGTTGGATAACGTCCTGAAATGTTCCAGGAGTGAAAGACCTGCCCCTTTTTTAAGATGCGAAAATGAAAACGAGAGATGGGATATCAGGACTGGCTTTACGAGGCAGGTAACCTATTCACATTTACGAAGAGAGGAAAGTAAGAAAGCCTTGAGAGAGAGAAAGGACTTTTGAAGCTGCTAAAAATGGGTTCTTCATCCAGTGGTTAATTGAGTGAGGAGACAGGCAAGAGGCCGTTAAGAACTACCTAAGCAACAAAGTACAAGAGGCTTTTGACGTGATAGAAATGGTGAATATCGCGCATTGTACACATCTATCGTTAGATCAGTTAAACGTCTTGCACCCCTGGTGGAGGAACGAACTCGCGACATAAGAGTGGCATTCCACGGCACTAACCACTATCAGCGGACCAGCTAAAAAGAAAACAAACGGACCGATATGTATGTAGATGGATACGAACAAATTTTGACCAGAAAAACTCATCTGACTAAAAAGAGATTCTGCTTAGTCACGGAATGATCTGCTTTTGATAAGAGCCACACATATCTGTTGTGATGTTGTCTACTCTAGATCTCTGCAAATAGAAAACAATTGGCCTTTGTGTTAGGTTAGTATGTTTTATTAATTGCAGTTTGTTTGTTTGTTACCCTTCAGCGTCATGGGCCGATTAACATATACTAGCAGTGATATGTATATGTATACAGAAATTATATATGAAAATTCGTAAAATAACTAAGTCTACGGGCGTAACCAGCCTCGTTTCACGGGCAGAACCAGCTCCGTGTCAGGGAGAGTCCCTTCTCAACCCCCACTCCCTTCGGAGGGGTGGGGGTAGGTAGGATGGAACCCCATTATAAACCATCTTAGGGGGTCTTGCTCTATAACCCTGCCAAGTTTCATGCCCATCGGACCAGCCGTTTGGCCGTGATTGAATCACAGATGGACGGACAGACATTACGCCCATTATGGTGAGGTGGTTAATTTATCTTTCGGCCAACTGTCATAAGTACCTGTTTGTAATCTCATTCGTTATTGCAATGAGCTGAAACCATTTTGAAGTTTCAGAATACACGAATGAAAATAATCGTAACCTTTAAAAGGCTGAGTAAAGTCATTTGACTTCATAAGGCCGTATCTCGATAAATATTTATCTTCATTTGCATAAAAATCAGTATGATTGTGACCCCCGTTTTCCATTGAATAAATTTCGAGTAACTTTTTTTCGATTAAAACCATTAGGGTTCATTAATCAACTCCATTTGGAAAAGGATTGAATATGGTTTTTATTCTGATACAAACGTCGATCATATTCTTAACATTTCAAAGAGTTTTTTTTTTCTTTTTTTTTCTAATAAATTTATAAAATATTTTAACCAAATCCCCATATCCATATATATATATATATATATATATATATATATATATATATATATATATATATATATATAATGTTATATAATTTTCATCATTTAAGGACTTTTTGTAGCATTTGAAATGCAATATGCATATATATTTATATGCATTGCATTAATATATATATATATATATATATATATATATATATATATATATATATATATATATATATAAATATTAATTATTAATATATATATTTAATATTTAAATTAATCTATATATTATATTATATTTAATTAATATTTATATTTATATCATATGCATTAAGCTACAAAAGTCCTTAAATGATCAAAATTATATAACATTGTATATATATATATATATATATATATAATATATATATATCTTTACCTATATATATTAATAATATATATAGTGTTTTATATAATTTGATCATATAAGGACTTTTGTAGCTTAATGCATATGCATATCAATATAAATAAATAAATATATATATATATATATATATATATATATATATAATCTATATATTATAATATATATATATATATATATATATATATACTTATATACTACTATATATATATATATAATTAATAACAAACTTTACCCATCGAATCATTGTAACAATTTTCCATCCAATGGGTAAAAAGAAGTAGAAAAAAACCCGTTCAAAGGACGAGGGTGAGGGAATTTTTGACTCGACCATAAACTTCAGAGCCGGGCAACACCTACTAAAACTGGGGTTCTGTATTTCCAGTTTTTAGTTTTGTGTAAAAGAAAACTATTGCGTCGGCTTTTTCTGTCCGCCCCCAGATCTTAAAAAAACTATACTGAGGCTAAAGAGCTGCAGATTGGTATGTTGATCATCCACCGTCCAATCATCAAACATACCAAATTGCAAGCGCCTCAGTGGAGTGATCGGTATAGTCCTGGCCTGCCACCTCCGTGGATGTGAGTTCGATTCTCGGGCATTCCATTGAGGTGTGAGAGATGTGTATTTCTGGTGCTATATAGAAGTTGACTCTCGACGTAGTTCGGAAGTCACGTAAAGCCGTCGGTCCCTTTGCTGAATAACCACTGGTTCCATGCAACGTAAAAACACCACACAAACCAAACAAAAACATACCAAATTGCAGCCCTCTAGCCTCAGTAGCTTTTATTTAAGGTTAAATTTAGACATGATCGTGCGTCTGGCACCGCTTTAAGCACCATTAACAGAGGCTACCACCACCACAGGCCACCAACTGGTCGTGTTTGAGAGTTTCATACAGAATTATACGTTGGACAGAAAACTCGATTGCGCCAAAGAAACCTTCGCATTTTTTACTTTTTTTTTTTTTTCTTCTTTTTAGATATATATTAGCTTTCTACTTTTTTCTTTTTTTCTTCCTTTTCTTTTTTTTTCAAGTTCTCACGAAACGAAGGTTAGATATATATTAGCTTGAGCGAGGTGATGTCACCTTAATCCTAGTCTGGATTTTGATTATTATCTCTTGCTCGATCACACACACACACACACACACTCTCACTCTCATTATCTGGACTGAGTAAGCCCCCCCCTGCGTCATATACTACAGCTGTCTCTATTGTTCGTGCAGCTGTACTTAGCGCCACGGGGGGTCATAGTGGCATATGTGACGGGGCGACAACTGGCTGTTTTGTAAAACTTCGAATATTGAGCACCTTATTGTTTTTCCTCACTCGTAGGATGCTGTCACCGAGAGTGACATTCTGTGGGGCGGGGGAGTGACACTGCATGGGTCGCTGGATTGTATGGGCGGCTTTAAATTTCGGCAGTTGTGGGCGGTATAGTCCTGTCAGAGCTTGTTTCGGGAACTTGTTTGGAAAAAACCAGCCGTGATTCGTGGGAGCTAAATATATATATATATATATATATATATATATAATATATATATATATTATATGTATATATATAGATATATATATATTATGTATGTTATATATATATATATATATATATATATCTATCATATATATATATTATATATATATATATTACATAGTTTATGAATGTATTTATGTGAAATATTCCTTGTGAATATCATTGTCGATTTTACATTTGTTAATCCTCTCCTCTCTCTCTCTCTCTCTCTCTCTTCTTCTTCTCTCGTCTCTCTCTCTCTCTCTCTCTCTCTCTCTCTCTCTCTCTCTCCTCAGGAACTTCAGAGATTCATAATCAACCTCACTAAGGTCAATTCCTCTTGCTGTCTGGCGTGAGGTTTGTTTACCTTGCTTAGTTCAATGGCCTCGAATTTTCTCAGGCGGTTGTTATATGTTTCCTCTCGTTGACTGTGCCACGTCTGCTTCATCTCTCTCTCTCTCTCTCTCTCTCTCTCTCTCTTCTCTCTCTCTCTCTTCTCTCTCTCTCGCACTCTCTTTTCTTTTGTCTCATCCAGTGTCACCCTTCTTCCTCCACTTACCTTCTTATCATCGATTTCATTTAAGCCCCTCTAGTTGGACGAGTGGTTTACGTGCTCGCCTACCGATTCGGTAGTCCCGCGTTCGATTCCCCACTCTGCCAACGTGGAGTCAGAGAAATTTGTTTCTGGTGGTTAGAGAGTCATTTCTCGATATAATGTGGTTCGTATCCCACAATAAGCTGTAGGTCCCGTTGCAACGTAACCAATTGGTTCCTAGCCACGTAAGAATATCTAATCCTTCTGGCCGCTCAGCCCTAGGAGAGCTGTTAATCAGATCAGTGGTCTGGTTAAGCTAAGATATAATTTACTTTAACGCGTCGTATTTTCGTCCTTTATCTTATCATTCGTCTGAAGAATCAAGGTCATTACTTATTCTCGTCCATTCCATTGAGGAGTGAGAGATGTGTATTTCTGGTGATAGAAGTTCACTCTCGACGTGGTTCGGAAGTCAACGTCAAGCCGTTGGTCCCGTTGCTGAATAACCACTGGTTTCATGCAACGTAAAAATACCATACAAACAAACAAACATCAAGGTCATTACTAGAGAATTTGGTTTGATATTTGACTCTGAGGTGGACGGTGTATTGTGGATTTCAATTCAAAACTCGTTTGAGATTCTGTGTAGCTGAACAGTGCCATATCTTCTGACCAGCTCACATCTCGAAGAGTTTATTCCGGGTATTTATATGAAGCAGGCTGGTTTTCCTTTCGAAGTCGATCTTGAAAACCTTACAGAAAAGTTTCTAAGGAAAATTTAATAAAAAAGAGAGGGTGATGGTGGGGATCGGCCGCCTGGAGAATGCTTAAATTATCAACGTCAGTATAGAGAAAATTCGTGCAGGTATGTAAAGTATACCTCTAGAAGGACAAGAACAATAGCCAATTCAGAGTAGTTAGGAAAAGGTGTTCTTTTTTTTTCTTGATCGAAATTTACCGTTGATATCTGCAATCATTTCTGCTGTTGATATCCGCCATCATTTCTGCTAGTAGTGGGATATAAAAAGTTATAATAGTGCAATGTAACCTCAAGCAATGAATGTTTTTATTGTTATTTTTTTCTTTTACATATTTTGATTGCCTGTCAGAGTATAATTCTTTTATTATTACATATGCACATGTATACTTTATGATCACAGTAGATGCACGTGACTTCAGTATATAAGCGAATATCACAGGAAAATTTTCCCGTGGCATTTGCTTATATATATATATATATATATATATATATATATATATATATAATATATATATATATATATATATATACATATATATTATTCGAGCTACACAAGTCCTTTAATATCAAATTCGCTCTACCTGGGAATTAATATATTTTCGGTTTACATGTAAGAAAATATATTAATTCCGAGGTAGAGCGAATTAGATATTAAAGGACATTTGTAGCTCGAATAATTTATATGAATCACGGTGATGTGATAATAATTCATATACATATATTTATTATACAAATTCAGTTGCTTACGTTATTGCGAATATAAGACCAATTTCCTGTTGTCAGTTCTGCATTATCATCATATTGAAAGAGGTGTAATGTCTCGAGTTATTAAGACTATAATTAAGTAACCAACGAACAATTAATAGGTCAAATGAACAAAATCATGACGAAGTGCACTTGTGCATTTTGTGTGCAGTAGTCAACTCGTGGATGAAAGAAAGAAAGGTCCTTTGAGAAGTAAGTACCCAACCTGAAGAGCTTGCTTCCCCTTTCAATCGATTCTCTCTCTCTCTCTCCTCAACAGGTGTCCTCCGTTCGATCGCCGGCAGGATGACGTGGTTGACGCAAATAGCCACAGTGCTCGTCCTCGCCCTGACCCTCATTACCCCAGGTGAGTTCCACTTTCGTCTGCCTGCCCTTGTGTTTACAACAGGTAACTCCTCACACCGCCGCGCCGTCTCTGTTGTAGCGCCGGCAGGAGCGCTTCTGCACGCTAACGCTCGCACACCTGTATATAAGCTATACCTGTGTGGTAGCAACTAATTCCCTCTTTCGTGTTCTCTCTTTCTCTCGGTACGGATGCATATATATGTAGTCGGTGTGTGTGTGTGTGTGTGTGTGCGTGACCTTATCATATGATTCCATTTTGGATGTAAGTTTTCCCCCCAAGTTAAAGTGAATTATATGTTTAGGGCTGTTTGTTACATGCTGTTTGAGGGTTATTTCGATTTATATATATACGTACTATATATATATACTATATATATATATATATATATATATATATGAGAGAAAGAGAGAGAGAGAGAGAAGAGAGAGAGAGAGAGAGAGAGAGATGCGAGTTCCAGTGTTTGTTACAAGTTGCAATTCAACTATTCAACATTTCAAGACCTATGTAAAATCATTAATAAATGTCTATCTCCCATTGATTATAATCCGATTCCCATTAATCCAATGATCACTGGGTCTTTATTTAGAGATGAAGGAAGACTTAATCCTTTGATGATCTCAGGAGTCTTTCGTCAGTTTAATTACCCCTGATGTGACCTGGGAAATACGTGGGTTCTCTCGTAAGTGATCGAAGATTGAAATGGATTCATGGCGGCATGAGTGACCGAGCTGGTGTAAAAATATTAAACGCAGAATTTACGTTTATTAAAGATCATTTCCTTTTATTGCACCTCCGTTCATGTTCTCTTTCTTCCATCTGACTTTCCACTCTGTCTTGGCAATTGTTTCATAATGCAGCTGCTTCGAGGTTATCCTCCTGTTACGATTTCCTTTCAACCCTTCTTACTGTCCATTTCCCTTTCAGCGCTGAATGACCTCATAGGTCTCAGCGCTTGGGCTTTGGTCTAAATTCTGTATTCCTTCCTATTAGAGAGCACGCCAGAAAACATCAATTGATTGATCGATTGATTTATAGGTTTTAGGCAACTAAGGCCATTCAGCGCTGAAACGGAAATTGACAGTGAAAAGGTTTGAAAGGTGTAACAGGAGGAAATTCTCGCAGTTGCACTATAAATCAATTGTTAGGAAAAGATAATATGAACGGAGGTAGAGTAAAAGGAATGACAAAGGGTTTCAGATCATTGGCCAGGCTCCCAGCGGTCATCAATTGTCCATCCTTGGGTCGCTGTCATCAAACAGTAGTTCCCCAGTTGAATACCTTCCGAAACTGTCCCTGGAACTCTGCCTTCACCCCCTCACCGCGCCTCAGTGGCGCGTGATCGGTATGGTCTTGGCCTGCCTTCTCGGTGGCCGCGTGTTCGATTCTCGGGCGTTCCATTGAGGTGTGAGTGATGTGTATTTCTGGTGATAGAAGTTCACCCTCGACGTGGTTCGGGAGTCAGTAAAGCCGTTGGTCCCGTTGCTGAATAACCACTGGTTCCATGCAACGTAAGAACACCATACAAACAACAATAAAAAATCAAATGTACCTTTTGGTGGAGAGAGATTATTTTTGTGCGTCTGGGACACAGCAGCATATATGAACTAGGAATAAGGCAAGTGACGTTGAAAGACTGTTCTGAGAGAGAAACGTAGCTTTGCATGCTCTTCTAAACTGATGAATCATTCAAAGGAGTTAAACAAGCTTAGATATAATGAAGTCTTTTCATTGGCGGTAACTGCAGAATCTGCTGTAGTGAACAGCCACTCTGAGGCAGTGTTTGGACGTACTACAAGTATTCAGGTCAGAGGTTGGTGGTTGGGGGCATCGCATGTTTCGTGAAAAGCGTCTGAAACTTAAAGGGGCTCGAGACGGTATGTTGTTGACTTTTCCTTGCTAGCTTAGAAAACCACATTTCAGACAAAAGGGTCCCTTCAGAGCCCGGACAGTGAGCTCTGTCTTCTCCTTGAGGAATGAGCAAATAGAGGGACTCGTTGATGTGATGTACAGAAAACATTTGTTTATTTTTCTCGGTATTACGACAATAAATATATTCTGTGCTCACGTCGTTGACGGGGATTCCTTAGCTAGACCAGGGAGAGTTGGGTTCAGAAAATTTAATGCAATAGAATTAGTGGTCATTTTTAGTTTCCTGTAAAAGAAAACTACTGCTATGGCTTTATCTGTCCGTCCTCACTTATTCTCTCCGCCCTCAGATCTTAAAAACTACTAAGGCTAGAGGGTTGCAAATTTGGATATTGATCATCCACCCTCCAATCATCAAACATACCAAATTGCAGCTCTCTAACCTCAGTAGTTTTTACTCTATTTAAGGTTGAAGTTAGCCATGATCTTATACGTCTGGCAACGATGTAGTCCAGGCCACCACCAGGCCGTGGTTACAGTTTCATGAGCCGCGGCTCATACAGCATTACACCGAGACCACCGAAAGATAGCTCTGTTGTCGGTGGCCTCGAATATGCGCTGTACTGAAAACGCGATTGCGCTGGAGAAGCTTCAGCGCATTTTTACATGTTTTTCTCTTGAGTTGGATTCAGCTTTGCATATTTATTTCTACTTGAATAAGTTTATTTTTAGGTTTTTCTCTTGAGTTGGATTCAGCTTTGCATATTTATTTCGACTTTAATAAGTATTTGATTCAGTTTGCCTTTTCGAGAGCTTGACTAAGTAGTAGAGCTTTATCATATAATACTGTAAGTTATAATAGAAGCCTCTTTCTCTCTCTTACTCGTGCGTTCCAGTCACGAGCCGATTCCCCTCTAGATTCAAAGATTAAGTTGCCTCTTTTGTTGGTGTTCTTTTGTTAGTGCCGTCAGTGTAGGCATTACTTAAGGTTCTTCCATCTTACTTTCCGCCCTCTCCTAACAATTGTTTCATAGTGCAACTGCTTTGAGGTTTTCCTCCTGTTACACCTTTCAAACCTTTTCACTCTCCATTTCCGTTTCAGCGCTGAATGACCTTATAGGTCCCAGTGCTTGGCTTTTGGCCTAAATTCTATATTCAATTCAATTCTATTAAATTTGGTAACAGGTGGTAACGTTCTTGAGTTTGACCGGTGAAGATTCCACCGTTTCCTTTGCAGTTATATATTATATATATAATATATATATATATCTATATTCTATATATATATTATTTTTTTTTTTTTTTTTTTTTTTTTCACCGCTCGGCAAAACTTCATAATGACGGAAAGTCGCCTCAACATCTTGTTTACTTTCCTCTTTTCATTCTTTTTGGAACCCAAAATCTGGTCGTGTGTCCTGTTAATAATGTCGATATATTCGTCGTATTTGTGCTTAGACATTTTCCATATACAACGTGATCATAGCAGCGCCTCAGTGGCGTGATCTGTGTGGTCTTGGCCTGCCACCTTGTTGGGCGCGAGTTCGATTCTCGGGCATTCCACTGAGGGGAGAGAGATGTGTGTTTCTGGTGATAGAAGTTCACTCTCGACGTGGTTCGGAAGTCACGTAAAGCCGTTGGTCCCGTTGCTGAATAACCACTGGTTCCATGCAACGTAAAAACACCATACAAACAAACAAACAAACATGATAATAGCGAAGATGATACGGTTCCCATGATCATGACTGTTATTATCTGTAAGTTAAAGGCAGAGGCAAAAAAGATCGTATTTACTTAAATTCCACCATTTAGATTAATGTGCATTGACTGATTTCTTCTAACCTCTTTGTCCTGTTTGTTTATCTTTGTGTCCTTAGCCGGACGTTGCCTGCTGCTTATCAAAAGTTTTAGTGCTTTCCACTTAGAGAATGACTTCATTATGCTCTTAACTTCAAAGAGTGCTCTGTCATATGTGGGCCTCATGTTGAAGCCGCGTGAAGAACTTACTCCGCATATGTGGGATATTCCACTTATCAAATGCAATGCGATGCCAACTCGTCCATTACGTGACGTACGTGTTGTTATCGGGGCTGAAATGTCCATTTTTTTAAATTTTTTTTTATTTTTTATTTTTTTTCCTTCAACAAAGGGAATACTAAAGAGACGAGTCTTGCTTCCTGTGGATTCGACCAACACCCCCCCTCCCACTCTCTCTCTCTCTCTCTCTCTCTCTCTCTCTCTCTCTCTCTCTCTCTCTCTCTCTCTCTCATCTTCATCGGCCGTTGCCGTTACTCTAGAAGAGTAATTTGTCACCTATTGATCTGCGACTTCCTGTGGATGTTCCCTGATAATTAGTATTCCCAGGAGGAGGTCAGCAAGCTCTCTCAACTCCCGAAGTGACAGTCCTCTGTATGGATTTGATTGACCTCGGCTTGAACCTAATTCAGATGTTTTCAGTCATCTTATTTTTATGGTATTTGGTGAATCAATAGAGCGGTTAGATAAGTATGCATAAAAACACATACTTAAAGGATGTATTTTGTATATATATTATACATTAGAATAAATTCATTGCATAATTCATCTTATTTTTATGGTATTTGGTGAATCAATAGAGGTTAGATAAGTATACATAAAAACACATACTTAAAGGATGTATTTTGTATATATAATATAGATTAGAATAAATTAATTGCATAATACATCTTTTTTTTTATGGTATTTGGTGAATCAATAGAGTGGTTAGATACGTATACATAAAAACACATACTTAGAGGATGTATTTTGTATATGTAATATGAATTAGAATTAATTTTTTGTATCTTGCATAATACGCTCATGACGCGTCCATAGTAGTAAAAAGAAAGCTTATCTTAATCTAACCAGACCACTGAGCTGATAAACAGCTCTCCTATGGCGACGGATTTAGATCATTTTACGTGGCTAGGAACCAATTGCTTACTCAGCAAGGGGACCCACAGCTTATTATGGGATCCGAACCACATCAAGAAATGAACTTCTATCACCAGAAATAAATTCCTCCGATTCCTTGTTGGCAGAGCCTGGAATCAAACCCGGACCCTGGGGTCGGTAGTGTAGCACGTAACCGACTCGTCCAACGAGGAACTATCGATATTCAGCGTTCCACATTAGTTGACTAATGCCGAGGGTCATTATATTTTTTTATGCATGCCTGATTTCACGTGAAAACAGGTAATCACCCATGACATTGTTGTCTTGCTCTTCATAACAAGACATCTTGTGACTGGGAAAACTAATTCTACTCCTGTTGGTATATCTAGTGTCACTTTTTCCTTGAGCCATCTGCTGAGCGAAAGAAAAATGGGAACATGTCCTTTAGTGACGGATGATGTTTCTCTTGAATCCCGCTGTATGGTCCGTGATGAGAGTGTTCGATATCTTAAGAAGTGCGGTTGTTAACCCCCGAGAAGGAGATTATGTTTTTAGCCAGGTTTCTTTGTCTCCATGTCAGTTATTATTTGCTAGCAGGAATAATTTATGTATACAGAAATCATGTCGGTTATTATTACTAGCAGGCATAATTTATGTACACAGAAATTATGTACGAAAATGCGTAAAGTGACTAAGTCTACGGGCATAACCAGCCTCGTTTCACGGGCAGAACTAGCTCCGTTTCAGGGAATCCCTTCTCACCCCCACCCCCTTCGGAGGTTGGGAGGAGGTAGGATGAAACCCCATTATAAACCATCTTAGGGGTCCTCACTATGACCCTGCCAAGTTTCATGCCCATCGGACCAGCCGTTTGGCTGTGTTTGTATAACAGACGGATGGGCAGACATTACGCCCACATAGTAAAATTTCAGTAGATGAAACCTATCCTCATGGAACAGGCACACCAAAGGGGTCATTGACTTGATATTCAACCTTTAAAGAATGTTGATTTCAACTTCCCACCGCTAAAGACCCAACACTGCAGCAGTAACTGATCATGATACAGAGCCAGTGATCATCATTGCCCTAGGGGAGACGTGAACCTGCTACATCTGAGTGGCATACCTCGACAATAACCACTATAATCGGGTTCATACAAAAAATTATGTTTGGACTGTTAGGATAAGTTTACCGAAGTGAAGGGCAACAGGTGATTACATAGGGGAGGAGACTTGGATCAGGATGAGGGAGCTTTTGTGGGAAGTAATGGATTGTTCAGCCTTGGCGGAGGTTTGCAGTCTGCGGAAACTCTTCTTATCTTTGGGTTTCTTGAAATAATGTACCGTGTTTAAGTAATAGTTAATAAACTATTGGTCAACGTTATAAGTTTTCACTGCTCCAAAATGAGTAGCTTATATTTTTGTGTAGTTTTTATAAAATATTGATTTTTTTAACCGTTAATCTATAAACAAGGAAGAGTGAGCTGGCAGATGGGATGATCAAATCAAACCCTAGAAAACATACTGTATTATCCTACCTTAGACGTACTCTCAATCACTCTTTCAGCGCTGGATGACTTCGTAGGTCCCAGTGCTTGGCCTTTGATTTGAATTCTATATTACATTCCATTTCTACCTTTATTCTCTATAAATTCCTCAGTAGACGAGTGGTTTACGTGCCCGCCTACCGATTCGGTAGTTCCGAGTTCGATCCCCCGCTCTGCTAACGTGGAGTCAGAGGAATTTGTTTCTGGTGATTAGAAATTCATTTCTCCACACAACGTGGTTCGGGTCCCACAATAAGCTGTAGGTCCCGTTGCTAGGTAGCCAATTGGTTCCTAGCCACGTAAAAGTATCTAATCCTTCGTGCCAGCCCTAGGAGGAGAGCTGGTAATCAGCTTAGTGGTCTGGTTAAACTAAGATATACTTTTTTTGTTTCTTTACATATAATTAAAAGGTGTATTTTTCGAATTGCCATCCTTATTCCTTTTGGGGGATGATTAGTGGAGATTATCCTGGTTAATTACCAGTGTCTCTTTATGCGTATCCAACAATAACTTTTTTTCCACTTTTGAAATGAACAGCTCATGTGATTTTTTTTTCTATTTTGACGGTTTCGCAGATTCAATGCAAGTTTTTAATCTCCTTCCTGAAAAGGCGGATTTGCATCCATTTCGTTTCGCGTCGGGTGTAACAGAGAGCGAATTCATGTTCATGAGTAGATAAAACCCGGTGTTCCAGAATAAGCCCTTTCGAAGCTTCAAATCGCAGGCAGACACAAGCACAAAGCTCGACTTTTACTCTCTCTCTCTCTCTCTCTCTCTCTCTCTCTCTCTCTCTCTCTCTCTCTCTCTCAAGTTTTGAACTAGCCCCCCTTTTGTGACCCTTAAGCCCCTGTGTTGCTTACTGCTCTGCCAATATATGGAATGTCATTATTATGGTTTAAAGGGGCATTTATTATGCCCTTAATGTACTTGAATCGACTCGTCTCGCTGCTGACCCGAGAAGGGTATTGTTTATATGACGCGTAAATATTTATGCCATCTTATCTGTGATCATGTTTCTGGTGTACGCTGTTATTCTTAGAGTTATTATTTACTTGCTGTGAAGGACATCGTTGTTATCTGAATCGCGTGTTTTCCTGTTTTATATAATATATATATATGACTGGTAAAAATGTTCTGTAACAACAGAATTCCATCTAATTTGAACTAATTCGCAAGCAACTTTCATCTTTAAAGTATCCTGACCATATAATTGAGAAAGCAATTCAAAAAGCAAACGTAATTTTCTACCGACCCCCTAAAGACAAGACCAGAGACACACCCAACAATAAAATAAAAATTCCCCACCTGGAGACGATTAAGAGAGTAACTCACACCCTTGGGAAATCCAACCCTTTTGCATTTACCTACCCAAATACCTTAGCCAAATCCCTGATTAACGTCCAACAAAAGATATCTCCCAAAGACTCTGGGGTATATGAGATCCCATGCCAGGACTGTGACCAATCTTACATCGGATTTACAGGTAAATCACTTCCCCAGAGATTAATACAACACAAACGGTCAGTTAGGTATGGACAACAGAACTCGGCTATTTTCAACCATATAAATGAACATAACCATAGAATAAACTGGAATATGTCACGTGTAATTTATAGCAGCAACTGCCGGTACAAGAGTCAAATGATGGAATCGGCCTTAATAAAAGAGAAGCAGGTAATGAACATCTCAAAAGGGAATTGGATATCAGATATCGTCGACGCAGTGTTCATTCAACCAACGCTTAAGAAGATTAAAGGAAGATTATCAGCGGGGGTGACCTAAATTGGCTTACTTGTGGACGAATCTCTTGGTATAATTACCACCTTTTCTGTAAACTTTTCTCATTCATATACCTGAAGAGAGAGACAGCAGTCTCTGAAATATAGTACTTTTCTCTCTACATTTTGGTGTTTTTATGGGCTCCTTTTATTAGAATATATAATATTATATAGTATATATTATATATATTTATATATATTAATATATATGTATATATATATATATATATATATATATATATATATATATATATATATATATCTGTCAGTGGCATACAAGCCGTAACCCAAGGACATGAAGGCTTCGACTTCGACAGAAACTGGGAGTCACTTATATATCTGCGAGCCTTCCCCCTTACAAAGGAAAGGACGGCAATATATATATATATATATATATATATATATATATATATATATATATATATATATATTTCGATAATAGAAAGATAACAGGAGAGCCGACCTTTCGTGGGTCTCCTTGATGCAATCTCCCCCCTTCAACTATCCGTTTAAGCAATCCGCTCGTTATCTCTTAACGAGGCTTCAATTGGTGGACCACGATCGCGACGATCGCTCTTCCACCTTTCATGTTCTTCGTGTCGTATTTCGGAGAAAAAATTAAAAAAAAGATATTTCTGTGGCGGAGGTTTGGAGCGCGGAGTTGGCAGAATGTTTGGCAGGGATTGCGCTGCTATGAAAAGGGAATGAGAGCTGGGGAGGATCGGATGACAGGGTGGAATTTGCTGTCGCTCGATGTGTCCAGGATTTCTGCGAGAGAAGTGGGATTTATCAGTCTTTCGTTATCTATCTATCTTACTATCAATCTGTATATATATACACATATGTATATATACACACACATACACACACATCACGAATTGTGCGTGCGCAGTTCTATTTGAATTAAAAATGGCTTTAAAGAGATGTAGACTTTCATCGCTCTCTCTCTCTCTCTCTCTCTCTCTCTCTCTCTCTCTCTCTCTCTCTCTCTTTTACTGGAGAATATTGCGCATCTCGTTTCATGCAGCTTTCCCCATTGCTATAGAGATGTTCAAAAGAGAGCTAAAAATTCTTTGAGGTGGCTGAAGTAGTTTCTCTCTCTCTCTCTCTCTCTCTCTCTCTCTCTCTCTCTCTCTCTCTCTCTCCTTGAGGTTCGATGCTCGAAAAGGCGTTTGAGATCATCATGACTGGGAAGTGTTTTGAGATGCTAAGAATAGAACTTTTATCACCCTCTCATGTTCGTCCTCCTTACATCAATTGCTTTGTCACTTTACGCTCGGTATATTTCCCTCTCTCTCTCTCTCGCCTTCCTTTTCTCCGTCTCCCCAGGCATCTCACCTTTTGCCTTTTGCTTGTAGTTTGTGTAGGCACAACTGCTTTTCTTTGCTTGTAGGTTTTGCTGCTGAATCTCTCAATATATCAGTTTTAGAATTGTTAGTTTTGTCTTTCCTTTTGGAATTATATATATATATATATATATATATATATATATATATATATGTGTGTGTGTGTGTGTGTGTGTGTGTTATATATATATATATATATATATATATATATATATATATATATATATATATATGCTGCATTTCACGTCCGTTGGCATTATGATTTAAGGTCCTTTGCAGCGTCCCTTCGGCACCTAGCTGCAACCCATTTTCGTTCCATTTACTGTACCTCCTTTCATATTCTCTTTCTTCCATCTTACTTTCCACCCTCTCCTAACAATTGGTTCATAGTGCAACTGCTCTGAGGTTTTTTCCTCCTGTTACACCTTTCAAACCTTTTTCGGCCCATTTCCGTTTCAGCGCTGAATGACCTCGTTGGTATAAGCGCTTGGACTTTGACCTAAACTCTTTATTCCCTCTTTACATCTTCATGTATGATCGAGTTTTAATCACGGTCGAGGATGAGCTGAAAGGAGAAAAACGTTCCATTAATCATTTACATTAAAGTTAAAAGTTAACAAAGTGAAGTATATCTTAGTTTAACCAGACCACTGAGCTGATTAACAGCTCTCCTAAGGCTGGCCAAAAGGATTATATTTTTATTTACGTGGCTAGGAACCAATTGGCTAAACTTAGCAACGGCTCCCACAGCTTATTGTGGGATCCGAACCACATGATATCGAGAAATGAATTTCTCATCACCAGGGATGAACTCTTCTGGTTCCGCAACCGACTCGTCCAATGGGGAACTAGTTATTTACATAAAAGAAAAAATTATGATGGTTGCTACCAGTAGGTCGCGTAGGCTAACGATCTGAGATCATTCGTTTTTGTACTTTTATCGCATCAAGCGAATCCTCCCCGAAGTCATAAGCCTGTTCCTGGGGAACATGTTTTCCTTCCTGCTTCCTCCATCCTTCCCACCCTCCATCCCACCTCCCTCCTTCCGTACCTACCTCCATCCATCCATCTATCTCTCCCCCCCTCCATCCCTCTTTCCCACGGACGTCGAGAGACGGGACGACCGATCTCAAAGGCTGGGCTTATGAGTTATGGGGACAATTTTCGTGGAAACTTTCGTGGCATCGAGGCCTTTGTTGAAGGAAAAAATAAAAAAAGATGGGAAAAACTGTCTTTGATGCATCATAAAAGCCAGAGGATGATTATTACAGTCTCCGGGAGAAGCTTGGTGGCCTTCTTCCGCTGTGCGATAAATGCAAATGCCAAGTTGGTCTACGTATGAGTTACAAGGATTAGGATGTCTCAAGGACTTATTAGGTCCATCCTAAGAGGAGACATCGTGTGCTCGCTCATTTCTAGGAACAGGTTTTACTGTGCATTCACAGTGTCCTAATGATTTTGTCTAGTTTTCTTTTAAACTCTTCCACACCGTTGCTGTTTACAACTTCTGGTGGCAGTTTATTCCATGTGTGACATATCTTGTATGTAAAGAAATATTTTTCGAAGAAAATGCAAAGGGAAATGGTTATATTTTTTGAAGAAAAGGCAAAGGAAAATGGTTATATTTTTTCTTTTTTTTTGAAGGGAAAGGGGGGGGGCCCAAAGGGGGGGAAAAAAAAAATGGGTTAATTTTTTTAAATTTTCTGAAAGAAAAGCAAAGGAAAAGAATATATTTTCTGAAGAAAATTTAAAAGGTTATATTATATTTTTTAAAGAAAAGACAAAGGAAAATGGTTATATTTTCTGAAGAAAAGGGAAAGGAAAATAGTTATATTATTTTTAAAGAAAAGGCAAAGGAAAATGGTTTTATTTCAAGTCCTCGCTTAATATTTTATAATAGAGAGAGAGAGAGAGAGAGAGAGAGAGAGAGAGAGAGAGAGAGAGAGAGAGAGAGAGAGAATGGGGAATAAAGCTTTTGACTTGTTCTCCTGATAAGAGAATTTCCTCAGTTATGCATATTGCCGTAATTGCCGGAACTGAAAATGAACCCCCCCCCACCCCCGCCCCAAGCGCGTGCTTAATGTCTCATTTGCAAGTCTAATCGCATAATCTCATCAACAGGGAGAGAAATAACGGGAGTCTTAAGATACCCGAGATGAATTAATCTCCTGGCATAATTCAGCCGGAAAGACTGGCAGGCAAGCAAAGAAGGCAGATTCCAGAGATGTGTAACCACCAGTATTGCACCATCCCCGGTTTTTCTGCCATGCCCCTATAGTAGTCTTGTTTTATATTACAACGTCATCAAGTGGGACATGGGGACTTTTTTTTATATTACAATGTCATCAAGTGGGACTTCGGGACTTTTTTTTTTATATTACAACGTCATCAAGTGGGACTTAGGGACTTTTTTTATATTACAACGTCATCAAGTGGGATTTTGGGATTTGTTCTATATTGCTACGTAATGAGGTGGGACTTGTGGACTTCTTTTATATTGCAACGTCATCAAGTGGGACTTGGGGTTACATATCTTGCATTTTTCATCCCTCCGACTACCGGTTTAGCGTTGTCGATTTTCTGTTGATAGGAAATGACAAATTTCCCCGAATTTAATCTCCCATAATCCTTCCGGGGCAGGTGCTGTGAGAGTATGGGGGGGGGGGGGGGGTAGTGCCGTCAGTGCACCCCATGCTGTGCACTGTAGGCATTACTCTACATTCTTTGCCGCGTCCTTTCGGCCCCCTAAACTTCAACCCCCTTTCATTTCTTTTACTCTGCCTTTGTTCGTATCTTCTTTCTTCCATCTTACTTTCCACCCTTTTCTAACAATTGTTTTATAGTGCAACTGCTTTGAGGTTTTCCTCCTGTTACTCCTTTCAGACCTTTCGACCATCAGTTTCCGTTTCAGCGCTGAATGACCTCGTAGGTCCCAGCCCTTGGCATTGGGCCAGAATTCTAAATCAATCCTTCCCCTGTCTCATATTTTTAGTTCTCTCTTTCTGTTTTGAAGAGAACTTGCGATACCTTGGTCTTTTTCTCCTTGCAATACCTTGGTCTCTTTCTCCTGTGCAATTTTCTCCTTGCACTGAATTAGGTTGGAATCGTCAATCAAAATACGCAATCCTGCGACGAAAACGAAGCCTCGCAATGAATGAAGAAGACAGGGAAAACAACGACTGTTGTCTTAGGAGGAAAGCCGAGATCTTTGTGCAGATAAAGGGAATTGCCAGCTTTGTTTATCATAAGAGATCTATTTTAAGCTGGCGGCGCGCCAGAGGTATTTGAACACAAGAGTAAACAGTTTGAAGAGCAGCCGTGAAAAAGAATTGAAGTAGCCTCTCGTGGCAGGTATATGTATACGTATAAATATATGTATACATATACCAGGATGAAATGTTGAAAATACGTACATGATGGCCAGTATTTGCTAAAAGGTAAAAGAAAGATGTAAAAAAATTTTTTTGAAGACCTTGGAAAGACGATAGTTACCATCACCACCTCAGCTGTGATTATCATAGGTGAGGGGATCTTAGACAAGCCATTTGCGTGTAACCGCTTATGACGAAGTATAGAGCACCAATTTAGACACGACTAAAGCTAAAAAAAAAAAAAAAACAAACAAACTCCCACAATGAGAATTTTGAAAATGTACAGTTCAGGAAACGATAATAATCAATAAATACACAGACCACGACCCTTCTCCTTGAACCCTCCTCCAGTTCCAGAAGAGTCCCGAAAGTATGTGGTGACTGCGTTCGGCAGTTCATATTGAGGGTCTCTCTCTCTCTCTCTCTCTCTCTCTCTCTCTCTCTCTCTCTCCTCTCTCTCTCTTCTATATATATATATATATATAATATATTATATATAATATTTGTTTTTTTTTTTTTTTTTTTTTATTATATAATAATATATATATATATAATATTATATATAATTTATATATAATATATATATATTATTATAATACAGACGCACGCACACTGCATATATGTATATATACATATATGTAGTATATACATTATTATATGTCTGTACATGTATGTATGTGTATGGTATGACACTTTATCATAAATTTAACTCAAGAGAGCTTTATATTTTAAATTATCAAATCACCAAGTTGCAAATAACCTTTAACGCTGAACTCATTTGACCTTGAAGCACCTTACCCCCAAAGGTCATAACATATGCCCCTTGGACCGCTCCCGACGAGGAATCCAGTCCAAGTCTTTCGAGCTGGAACGTGGACGACGGTAATAGTGATGCACTAAGCTGTCTCAAGACGGATTTCATTAACTCACTCATTGTCACCTTTGCTCAAATCCAAGTAGATGTGTAGGTTCGTACGCTGGGTATATTAATTCCCCTTCGGTGTCGAAGTTATTCACGAGGTAGCGTGAATTCTAGGTCAGTATTTGATATCTAATATTGGGGCTTCTATATATATATATATATATATATATATATATATATATATATATATATATGTGTGTGTGTGTGTGTGTGTGTGTGTGTGTGTGTGTGTGTGTGTGTGTGTATATAAAACATTTCCATCTTTACAGAAAAATTAGACGTCCCGAACTTTTGTCTTTTCCAAACGAGTTTGTATTGCGAACTTTTCTGCCGGCTGCCGGAAT
Source organism: Macrobrachium nipponense (assembly GCF_015104395.2). NCBI lineage: Eukaryota > Metazoa > Arthropoda > Malacostraca > Decapoda > Palaemonidae > Macrobrachium > Macrobrachium nipponense. The sequence goes on along the minus strand of NC_087218.1, from coordinate 3,819,580 downwards.
TCGTAAGAAGAGCTCTTTTGTTATTTGTTTAACCGAAAAAAAAAACCTTAAATTTGGCTCCGACGTGCTCTTTGCTTTCCAGGCGGTTATGGATCATTTAGAAACTTGCCAATAGATATCTGTTATATTTAGAAATCGAATTTGACGCCTGTTATCGTGATTTTGAAAGTTT
>NC_087218.1:3736908-3814408 GCF_015104395.2 Macrobrachium nipponense | reverse complement strand
GTAAAACTAAGATATACTTACTTTACTGTGTGTCGGTCTGTGCTATGGCTACTGCTGCCATCAGGCTATTTGTGGTATAATTACATTAAGTCCGTTTTAACTCTCTCCCTTTTCTCTCTCGCTAATGAACGGCTGGATGTTCCAACGTGGGAGTCCAAACGCTCGCTAATTTACATTGCAATAATGGCTTCATTTGATACGATTTGATTTTCAGTAAGGATATGAAAAGCTGAGTTAAATCTCGGTGGAAAATATTTCTCTCTCCATCAGGATTTTGGTGCAGACACTCAGTGATGTTCCCGCGTTTAATTCGTTGAGTTGAATATAGAATTTAGGCCAAAGGCCAAGCACTGGGACCTACGTCATTCAGCGCTGAAATGGAAATTGACAATAAAAGGTTTGAAAGGCGTAACAGGAGAAAAAACCTCAAAGCAGTTAGGCTGTAAATCAAGTGTTAGGAGAGGGTGGAAAGTAAGATGAAGAAAGAGAATATGATTGGAGGTACAGTCAAAGGAACGAAAGTGGTTGCAGCTAGGGGCCCGATGGGACGCTCCAAAGAACTTTAAATAATACCTAAAGTGCACGGCATGAGGTTCACTGACGGCACTACCCCGCTACAGGGCGCGTTTAATTCGTGCACCATTGCGAGAGCTGGTGGTCGTTTCAGAAATGAACGTTGCAATGCGTAGCAATGATGATGGTGATTTTTGCGCTTCATCGGCCGTTTGGGACATTCTCTGCCGTTGCTTCAGCGCCCCGTAATTTGGGCCATTGCCTTGGCGGGTGCACTGATGACTCCACCGCCGTAATGTTCAGGAACTATTACTTCCGACGCCCAAGCGTCTCAGTGGCGTGGTCGGTATGGTGTTGGCGTACCACCTCGGTGGTCGCGAGTCCGATTCTCGGGCATTCCTTTGAGGTGTGAGAGATGTGTATTTCTGGTGATTGGAAGTTCACAACTGGTGGTCCCCGACGTGGTTTCGGAATGTCACGTCAAGCCGTTGGTCCCGTTGCTGAATAACCACTGGTTCCATGCAACGTAAAAACACCATACAAACAAACAAACAAACTAGAGACGCCCGTTGGCCTTATGACGTCATTTTTGCGATCCTGATTAGTTAAAGGTGTTATTATGTTTTGAGTTTCAAGATCCGATGAGACAGGTTAGAACTACATCCCGGTTCGCCCCGTAGCGGGGTAGCGCCATCAGTGGACCTCATGCGGTGCACTGTAGGCATTACTTAAGGTTCTTTGCAGCGTCCCTTCGGCCCTAGCTGCAACTACTTTCATTCCTTTTACTGTACCTCCTTTCATGTTCTCTTTCTTACTTTCCACCCTCTCCTAACACTTAGATTCATAGTGCAACTGCTTGTGAGGTTTTCTTCCTGTTACACCTTTCAAACCTTTTCCTGTTAATTTCAGTTTCAGCGCTGAATGACCTCATAGGTCCCAGTGCTTGGCCTTTGTCCGTTTAAAGCTAGTAGTTTGTCCAGTTGAGTTTGTATTTGGATGGGACCCATGAGAACACGTTGCCCGGTAGCGTTTGAGTTTGGGTGGAACGGATGAGCGTCAAATGCCCGATTGGTTGAAGTTAGGGCATAAGTTCAGAAGGGAAGAAGGAAAATGCCTTGGCGTCAGTAGAAGAAAAATGGATGACCCATTTGTTGTGGTATATTTTGAGGATAGGATGACCCATTTGTTGTGTATATTTTGAGGATAGGTTGACCCACTTGTTGTGTATATTTTGAGGGTAGGGTGACCCACTTGTTGTGGTATATTTTGAGGATAGGTTGACCCACTTGTTGTGTATATTTTGAGGATAGGATGGCCCATTTGTTGTGTATATTTTGAAGATAGGATGACCCATTTGTTGTATATTTTGAAGATAGGATGACTCTTTGTTGTGTATATTTTGAGGATAGGTTGACCAACTTGTTGTGGGATATTTAGAGGATAGGTTGACTCATTTATTGTGTATATTTAGAGGATGGGTTGACCCATTTGTTGTGTATATTTTGAGAATAGGATGACCCACTTGTGTATATTTTGAGGATAGGTTGACCCACTTGTTGTGGTATATTTTGAGGATAGGATGACCCATTTGTTGTGGTATATTTTGAGGATAGGATGACCCATTTGTTGTAGTATATTTTGAGGATAGTTTGACCCATTTGTTGTGGTATATTTTGAGGCAACTCATCTTTCCATTCTTCGTTATTCGAGACTAGAATGCAGCCCAAGAGTAAGTAACCCGGTGGAAGGACGACGGCAGAGGATTAAGCAAACGACAGGAAAAGAAGGCAGACTCATTTCCTTTGGAATGCCGCCGTTATCCTCAACGTCGCATGTTGCAAATCGCAGCGATCACGTCCTGCAACTAGGGTGTGTGTGTGTGTGTGTGTGTGTGTGTGTGTGTGTGATAAAACCACTATTGCGCTTCGGTCTTTGTCCCCTGTGAATTCTAGTCGGCAGGACGGAAAAGCGGATATAACAGTAAGTTGGTTGGAAGCAAAACTTGGCTAAAGATATTGAGGAAAAAAAAAACGTAAAAAATGCACTGAACTTTCCTCAGCGCAATCGAGTTTTCTGTACAACGTATAATGCTGCATAAACAACAAAACAACAGCGAGAACATGTATCAGTGGCGTGGTCGGCTTGGTCTTGGCCTGCCACCTCGGTGGCCGCAAGTTCGATTCTCGGGCATTCCATTGAGGAGTCACAGATGTGTATTTCTGGTGATTAGAAGTTCACTCTCGACGTGGTTCGGAAGTCACGTCAAGCCGTTGGTCCCGTTGCTGAAAAACCACTGGTTCCTTGCGACGTGAAAACGCCATAAAAACAAACAACAACAACAACAACAACAACAACAAAGTCATTTGTAAGCTTACTCCCCGAGTAGGCTAAAACAAAATTCACGTTTTAGCACTGGTCCGTCATGCGAATGCCATGCGTCCTTTCCTAACAATTACTCAAAACCTACAGTATGTGAAAACCGACCATTTTTCAATTACCGCACGACAAAACCTCCAGTGGATGACACGTTGGCTCCTGGAGGTCTTTTCATCCACGTCCGTCACTCGGGAGTTGTGCTGCTCATTAATGTAAGAGTGAAAGTCACACACGAGTATTCGAGAATATGACGTGATACACGCCAGCGCAGCAATTAGCCCAGATCACTGCTCTGACGATCTCGACGGCTCTTGCCCGACTTCGTCTGGAGAGAGAGAGAGAGCTTCCCCGCGTTCGGCGTGGGAATCTCTCTCTCTCTCTCTCTCTCTCTCTCTCTCTCTCTAAGGCTGCTTGTATATCCTTGCTGTGTACCACGGACAGCTAGAAAATTGTGAATAGAATTCTCTCTCTCTCTCTCTCTCTCAAGGATTCGGTAGTGAGTAGTTTCGCAGATGACACAAGAATAAGTAGAGAAATTACTTGTGATGATAAGATAGGAACGCTCTACAAAGAGACCTTAACAAAGTATATGATTGGGCAGAGGTAAATAGGATGGTATTTAACTCTGATAAATTTGAATCAATAAATTATGGAGACAGAGAAAGAAAGCTATATGCATATAAGGGACCTAATAATGAGACCATCACAAATAAGGAAGCAGTTAAAGACCTTGGTGTGATGATGAATAGGAACATGTATGCAATGATCAAATAGCAACTCTGTTGGCAAAATGTAAAGCAAAAATGGGAATGTTGTTACGGCACTTCAAACAAGAAAAGCTGAACACATGATTATGCTTTATAAAACATATGTTCGTAGTCCACTTGAATATTGCAATATGATATGGTACCCACACTATCAAAAGGATATTGCACAAATAGAGAGTGTACAAAGGTCCTTTACAGCTAGAATAGAAGAAGTTAAGGACCTAGACTACTGGGAAAGACTACAATTCTTAAAATTATATAGTATAAAGGAGAGAGAGAACGCTACATGATAATTCAGGCATGGAAACAGATAGAAGGAATAGCAGAAAATATCATGGAACTAAAATATCAGAAAGAGCAAGCAGAGGTAGATTAATAGTGCCAAAAACTATACCAGGAAAAATAAGGAAAGCACACAGGACATTAATCCACTACGCACAGCATCGATAATGCAGCGTCTATTCAATGCGTTGCCAGCTCATCTGAGGAATATATCAGGAGTGAGCGTAGATGTGTTTAAGAATAAGCTCGACAAATATCTAAACTGCATCCCAGACCATCCAAGATTGGAAGAGTGCAAAATATACCGGAAGATATACTAGCAACTCTCTGGTAGACTTATTGAGGTGCCTCACACTGAGGGACCTGGGGCAACCCGAACAAGATGTAAGGTCTGTAAGGTCTGTAAGGTCTGCTTGTATATCCTTGCAGTGTACGGACAGCTAGAATATTTTATGAATAAAATTCTCTCTCTCTCTCTCTCTCTCTCTCTCTCTCTCTCTCTGGACTGTTTGCCCATGTACGCCCGCACGCAAAGTGCCCTCTGCGTCATTCTGATAGCCCAGGGCGAATGTTGTCATCCTGGTTCATGGGTTGGCTACGTCAATGCCATCAGGCGGTTCCTGCCGTGACCTCCAGTTTGCGAAAATGACTGGCTGGAAAAGGGAAAGAGTGGATATTGCACCTCTGGATTTTAACACGAAAAGTTCTGCCGCAAAAAGAAAACAAGTAGAGAATGCGCCGAAGTTTCTTCGGCTCAGTCGAGTTTTCGGTACAGCGTATCATTGCTTTATGAAACTCTCAGCTACGACCTGGCAGCGCTCAGTTGCTCTCCAGATGCGGATCGGCTAAAATAAAAACTACTGAGACACAAGTAGAAAAAGTTTCTTCGGCTCAGTCGAGTTTTCGGTACAGTGTATCATTGCTTTATGAAACTCTCAGCTACGACCTGGCAGCGCTCAGTTGCTCTCCAGATGCGGATCGGCTATGCCTCGGACGATCCATGGCTAACCTTAACCTTAAATAAAATAAAAACTACTGAGACTAGAGGGCTGCAATTTGGTATGTTTGATGATTGGAGGGTGGGGGAACAGCATACCAATTTGCAGCCCTCTAGCCTCAGTAGCTGTTAAGATCTGAGGGGGGACAGACAGACATTCAAAGCCGGCACGACAGTTTTCTTTTACAGAAAACTAAAAAGAACAGGAAATAATATTGCAAATTAAGAAAGGAAGTCCCATTCGTTCAAGCAGGTACCTGCTTAATGTAGATAAAAGACGAAGAAGAAGAAGAAGACAAAAGATTGCCGTCAGTATCATTTATTGTTCCAAAGGTGTGTAGTTTCCAGGTAAACATTGCTGTGAGGCTTAAAAGTGGGTGTAAAAGTTTGTTTTTGTGCTTGCTTGCGTATTTTTATACCAGAGAGAGATATTCAATTAACGTTTTGAGATCAAAAGGATGTGTGTGTGTGTGTGCGTGCCATCTGCCCTCTGCACTGCTGCTGTCGATGTCCATGCTGGACGATACAAAAACCAGGTTATTGACTGTTAGGCATCACGTATCTCGTGACTTTCTGCTGTGTAATACTGAAGTGATTGCTGAACATTTTTATACGAGATTTTCCCCCCCCCCCCCCCCCACCCCACCCCCCCAAAAAAAAAAAACTTACTCGGGGAGTAAGCCCATAAAGTACTTCGCTTTTGTTGTTGTTTGGGGGATAAGAAGGCCTAAAAACGTTAGAAAAAGGTGTTTCGTTAGAGATACAGGAATTTCAGGGACTCATGGTTGCCCTCGAGTGACCGTTCTCTGGTGTACGAGAACATTGTTTGTTCTGCCATATAATTGATTATTCTCTCACTAATTTTTTTCCCTTTTTTTTTTTTATATCGGCTACTAATATCAAGTAAAAAATGTGCCGAAGTTTCTTCGGCGCAATCGAGTTTTCTAAACAGCCTATAATGAAGGCCACCGAAAATAGATCTATCTTTTGGTGGTCTCGGTATAATACTGTGTGAGCTGCGGCCCATGAAGCGCGCAGCCTGCCGCGGTTGCCTGTACCGTTGCGGTGCCAGAGGCACGATCACGGCTAACTCGAACCTGAAATAAGAGAAGAACTACTGAGGCTAAAGGGCTGCAGTTTGGCATGTTTGATGACTGGAGGGTGGATGATGAACGGGCCAATTTGCAGCCCTCTAGCCTCAGTAGTTTTTAAGATCTGAGGCCGGACAGAAAAAGTGTGGACTCGTGAATATCATCTCTTTGTCTCTTGGAAATCTTTGATTTCTCTGACTGACTGTTTCTGGTTCAGTCTACATGTCGATATTTCCCGCGATGTTATTGATTATTATTGATAGAATAATTTATGTAGTTGGTTGGTTTGTGGTAAAGTGAACTGGCTTATGCCAACATCGACCCTTGGCCAGAGTGCTTTGAAAGTTTAAGTGGGAGTAGGAGTCTGTTGTGGATCTCCGGACTCCTCCTCCAACCCCTCCCCTCCCCTCAACCTACAATGACTATTTCACAATACATTTTCACTTGTATGTTGAAATTGAATCCTTTTTTCATTATGATATTGGTTATTTATTTGAATGACTTTTATTTTTTTCCACTGGATTGCAAAAATGTAGAATGAAAATGTGGATTTTTCGTAAAACGTTGGAAATTTCACTTATTTATTTCGATAATGGAATTTTGCCAATTGATCTGACAAACATTATTTCCTCGTTTGTTTTCATTTACCGAAACACAACAACATGACAGAATTAGAGTGTAGTTGTTTTTCCAGCTGAATGCCAATAATACGGCCTGACGTTTCGTTGCTCTGTTGAAGTCAATTCATGTCCACGCGTCATATTTCATTGTTGCAACATGACACTATTAATATAGCTTGGATGTCGGGGAACCTGTCGAAATAGATTTAACCGCCGTATTATCGCCTAGATCAAACGGACGATTGGATCGGGAGAGCTGAAGGCGGCTCCGGGATGTGTGTGTGATTATGCAGAGGCTGATTGGAAGTCAACATTGACAGGATGAGGGAGAAGGACCGCTGAAGGAAAGTGTGCAACAGGTTGCGATGAGGATAAATGAAGGGGGGAGGGGGTGAAGGTCATGTCCGAAGGGTCGCAAGAAGGGCAAAAGAGGTCGCAAGAAGGGCAAACGAGGTCGAAAGAAGGGGGAAGGGCGGAAGGTCATTCCGAAGGGTCGCAAGAAGGGCAAAAGAGGTCGCAAGAAGGGTAGAAGAGGTCACAAGAAGGGCAAAGACAAAAGAGGTCGCAGAAAGGGTATAAGGAGTTTGCAAAAAGGGGCAAAAGAGGTCGCAAGAAGAGTAGAGGAGGTCACAAGAAGGGCAAAGCCAAAAGAGGTCGCAAGAAGGGTAGAAGAGGTCGTAAAAAGGGCAAAAGAGGTTGCAAAAAGGGTAGAAGAGGTCACAAGAAGGGAAAAGACAAAAGAGGTCGCAAGAAGGGTAGAAGAGGTTGCAAAAAGGGCAAAAGAGGTCACAAGAAGAGTAGAGGAGGTCACAAGAAGGGCAAAGCCAAAAGAGGTCACAAGAAGTTAAAAAGGGTAGAAGGGAGGGGTCACAAGAAGGGCAAAGCCAAAAGAGGTCACAAGAAGGGCAAAAGAGGTCGCAAGAAGGGTAGAAGAGGTCGCAAAAAGGGCAAAAGAGGTCGCAATCAGGGAGAGGGAAAGGGATGAGGTGATTAAGCCAGAAAGGAGAACGAAAAAATGCTCAGCTGGTCAAAATAAGGATAATGTAAGTGGGAAGGGAGAGAGACGAAGATAATAACGAAGTTGTAGTGAGATCAAAGAAAGGAGACCGCGTTCAGGGACTCCAAACAAGGACAAAAAAGAAAAGAAGGCCAAGGGAAAGAGATATAAGGATAATCATTAGGTTGCAGTGACGATAAAAGAGAGGAGCGAGACAAGGGTAATGGCCTCATCAGGTCGCAATGAAGGCAGTGAGAAAGGAAGGTGTGGCGGTCGCAACCGGGAAACGCCATCGGTCAATATCATTTAGCCTCATCAGGCACTTACAGACTTGTTTGCCTGGTTTTATTGGTACTTCAGTTGCTGGCCTCTGATGACACCTTTACCTCACTAAAGTTGTTCTCTGTCCCGGCCTTTATCTTAACTAAAATTGCCCTCTGTCCTGACCTTTATCTTAACTAAAATTGCCCTCTGTCCTGACCTTTATCTTGACTAAAATTGCCCTCTGTCCTGACCTTTATCATAACTAAAATTGCCCTCTATCCTGACCTTTATCTTAACTAAAATTGCTCTCTGTCCTGACCTTTATCTTAACTAAAATTGCCCTCTATCCTGACCTTTATCTTAACTAAAATTGCCCTCTATCCTGACCTTTATCTTAACTAAAATTGCTCTCTGTCCTGATTTTTATCTTAACTAAAATTTCTTTCTGTCCCGATTGCATATTCCCGAACTGTAACCGAGTATCGGGCCTTCCCCCAAAAAGCGGAACGCCATATCTTAAAAACTAACCATGGAATCTTCTTGAAAATGATCTCATTATGTTTCCCACAATCAGATTACCAACAGAATACAGTTTTGTTTTGAACTAACTCTAACCTAACCCAACCCAACCTAACCTAACCTAACCTAACCTAACCTAACCTAACCTAGGGGCATGGCGTCTCGATTCCTCTCAACGCTTAAACACCTACCGACGCTGAGTTGGATTAGACCTTCGCTGTGGGTTTCCTATAATTGGTTGGTTAGTCGGTTAGAAGCTCCCTCCCCTATTCATGCCTTGGACTGGAGGTGAGAGCTCAACAATGAGAGACAAAAAAAGGGGTTCTGTCCCTTTTATCAACTCTTCATCTTTCCCGTAATTGCAGGAACTAGTGATGATTTTTAATCTGTAGCTCTGATAACGTGTGCTTAATGAGTTTCATAACTAACATCATTGCAGCATGATGTGGTCGTGTTACTTTGGGATTTCTCTCTCTCTCTCTCTCTCTCTCTCTCTCTCTCTCTCTCTCTCTCTCTTTCTTTTGAGCCGGAGCGTAGAACCAGAAACCAACAAGAACTTGTCCCCGAAAAGTTTGCCGAACTTCCATCATTTTCCTTTAATTTGCGTCTTGAGTCTTTGAAGTGATTACTCATTCTCCTTTGACCCTCGTGGCTAAAGACCCCCGGCGAAAAAGGAATATGGAACCGCTCTTAAGAAGATTAGTCTGCCGCATGGAAGTTATCCTCTTTCTTAATGAGGATTTGGGGGCCCAGCTCTCTGGCAGCTTCGTTTTACGCCCGGAGATCGTGGTTGAATCACTGAATATTAATAAAAGAGCTTTTAGTGTGAGTTATGTGTGCTGGAACCCGGTGCTCCTGTCTCACCTAACTACCTTCGCCCCTACCCAGGGTGGGCTAACAGGTTTGCAGCAGGAGGGTGAATGTATCCCATACCCTCCCGTTCCCCTACCTACCCTGCCCCCACCCAGGCGGACAAACCGGTTTTCCGGAGGGTGGGTGGTTGTGAGACCCACTCCCCCTTCCTACCCTGCCCCCACCTGGGCGGACAAACTGGTTTGCAGGAGGGGGTGGGTGGCTGGCTGTGTCATGTCTCGCCTATCACCCGGGGAGGAGAAACTAGGTCCATTTGGCTTTTATTATTATAGATAGATTGATAGTTTCAACTTCTCGATGTCATTTAAATGCAAGGGCCAACGCAGTGAATTCTTTAACTTCTCAATTCCTGGTATTTGTTAAATATACATTTTATATGCAACATAAACGGTAGTCAAATAATTCGTCACAGCGCCTCAGTGGCGTGGTTGGTATGGTGTTGGCGTGCCACCTCGGTGGCCGCGAGTTCGATTTTCGAGCATGCTATTGAGGAGTGAGAGTTGTGTATTTTGTGGTGATAGATCTTACCTATCAGCTAAAAAAAAAAAAAAAAAGTTCACTCTCGACGTGGTTCGGAAGTCACGTAAAGCCGTTGGTCCTGTTGCTGGATAACCACTGGTTCCATGCAACGTAAAATCACCATACAAGCAAACAAACAAACAATAATTCATCACAAGTTGCATCGTAAGCTTGTTTTAAAATAATCTATAGAAAGAAACCGCCAGCGACGTAAATCACATATTCATCAACCAAGAATTGTCTTGACCTCAAACAAAGCCGATTAACTTTAGTTTTCGGAGCTAAAAGTATTCCCTTCATTAACATAATATTGATTATGGAGATGAAGTTCGTATCGGTTTTTACCCGCCTCGCCACAAAACGCAGACTGGCGATATTGAATATCGCATCCGTGTACTACAGTAACCGCTACATTTATCCATTGTATTGTGAACGGAGATATTCCGAACTAGAAGGAACTTATGCTAGCACGGGCTCTTGCTCACAGAGGATGGATTCGTTGCAGCTCTAATACCAAGTCAGATCTCAAAGGGAATATTTTCGTAGCGGGTTAGTGCCGTCAGTGCACCTCATGCGGTGCACTGTAGGCAGTAGTGAAGGTCATTTACAGCTGCGACCCCTTTTGTTTCCTTTTACTGTAACTCCGTTCATATTCTCTTTCTTGCATCTTATTTTCCACCTTCTCACAATTATTGATTCATATTGCAACTGCTTTGAGGTTTTCCTCCTGTTAACCTTTCAAACCTTTTACTGTCGGCGCTGATTAACCTCAGTGCTTGGCTTTTGGCCTTAATTCTATATTCAGTTCAAAGTCGGATCTCGAGGGGAATAGATTCGTATGAGATGAGATGAATCTTCGTTTGGCCTCTTTCTTGGGACTCGGAGACTGCAAGAAAACGGAACCCCGATTCTACCCAATAGGTTCCTCTATAGCTGAGAGTTCTCCCTTTGCATCTCCTTCATATTTGAAATTTCCAAGTTAGACTCTCTCTCTCTCTCTCTCTCTCTCTCTCTCTCTCTCTCTCTCTCTCTCTCTCTATATATATATATATATATATATATATATATATATATATGTGTGTGTGTGTGTGTGTGTGTATGTATGAATAATATCTATAGTACTTTCGTCTTATTACCGGTTGCTGTGACTATGTCTTTAAAATAAAAACAAAAGTATTTAGCATCTCAATCGTTTATATATATATATATATATATATATATATATATATATATATATATATATATATATATATATATCTATCTATCTATATATATTTTATATATATATATATATATCTATATATAGATATAATATATATACATATATTGTTATAGTTATATAAACAGATATATATAATGTTTGCCTGTTTTCTATACAGTTTATGTCGTTGAAAATAAGAAATGATATCGAAAGGGGATATTGATTCGTACTTCAGACTGGTGTCGCACCTGGAGAGAGAGAGAGAGATCTAAAGTTGCCCGTATTTTCATTGCAATTCCGAGCCTTTTGCAACTGCAGCATTGATGGGGAAAATCGATCTTGCACCTGTACAAACGCTTTTAGTATCGCTTGCCTTTGGGATTTTAATCCTTTGGTGTGCTTTTTGGGTGCTTTTAAAAGGCAAAATACAGAACCGACACGCTGTGCGCAGGCTTACACAATTAAAACAAATAAATTGTGTGGTTTATTCTGTTTATTCTGATCTTTTACAAAATTACAACAAATAAATGTTGCAGTTTTTTGTGGTGCGTTTATTTTGATCTTTCCCAGATAGTGACCCCCAACCCCCCCAGGGTTTTAACCCGGTATGTATCCACCTTCTCGCGTGTTTAGTTCAAGCTCGTTGGTGATGACCGTGAAAACATAAAAACAAAAGACTGCAAATTTCATAAAAGGTAATGACTCCCAAGAAACATTTAGTCAGCCTTTTGTTTTTTTTTAAGAGTTGCAAGTTGCAACAGCGCTGGGAAGTTTAAGTCCTTGAATGCTGTTGAATCTTGCAACTCTTAAAAAAAGAATAAGGCACCTCTGATTAAGGTCGTGTCTTTTATCATTTTTAGAGTTGCAAGTTGCAACAGCACTGGGAAGTTGAAGTCCTTTAATGCTGTTGAATCTTGCAACTCTTAAAAAAAGAATAAAAGGCACCTCTGATTAAGGTCGGGAACAGATGTCAAGAACAAATTCAGCAACAACAAGAAAAACCATACTGAATAAGATATATAAAATGTGAGGAACAACTCGTTATAAGACAAAAAAAAAAAATTTGTTCAAATATATCAATACATGATCCAAACAATTCAGGAGGGGGGATTAAAAGACAAGTATTTTTGGGCGTCACTTGAAACAAAGCCGAGTAGAAATAAACGGGATAAAACACAGATTATAAGAGATTAAAACAAATTGTGGACCCTAACGAACAAGGCGATAAAACCCTATACAGGTGAAACCGTGAAAACTAACAATAATTCTATATTCGATGAATAAAGAAATGATAATCATTTATCAGGAGGGGAAAGCATGGAGTGAATGAATCATGCCATGTTGTTGCAGAACGGCGCTAGAAAACCGTGCAGGCACAGAGAAAAGAAAAAGACAAAAAATGAAATTATGTTAAAAGGAGGGAAAATAAAATACACGCTGTATTCAGGAACAAGACTATGAAAAAAACATTACAGTGAAAACAAAATATAAGGGTTTTGTTAAAGAAATGAACGAGAGCAAATAAAAAATAAAAAAGAGAAGAAAATAGAGGAATACGATAAAGAAAAAGACTTACTATTAGAAAGAAAACAAAATGGCTAACTGAACTGCCTTTAGCTCAAGAGCACCATAACCTATAACCCCCCAAAGCCGATAGAAGGCCGAAAATATATTACATTTTCTCACCATTAAGTCAATTGCGCTGATGGGGACCACATGACGCAGCCCTGCCACTCTTCATTACCTAACTCCAACTAAACAACTTTTGGACCAGAGTTACAGGAAGCATCATCCCCCCTCTCCCCCGGCCCCGCAACCAACTCTTTGTTTTCTCTCTCTCTCTCTCTCTCTCTCTCTCTCTCTCTCTCTCAAAACGAGTGAGGAAAGTGGAAAGTAAAAGCGATTATCCCTTTTATCATCACCAATTCCAGTTCTGTTTTGGGCCATTTTCTTCACCGTTTCACAGCTCTGAAAAAAAAAAAAAGCCCCTCAGTGGCGTTGTCGGTATGGTCTTGGCCTGCCACCTCGTGACCGCGAGTTCGATTCTCGGGCATTCCATTTAGGTATGAGAGATGTGTATTTCTGGTGGTAGAAGTTCACTCTCGACGTGGTTCGGAAGTCACGTAAAGCCGTTGGTCCCGTTGCTGAATAACCACTGGTTCCAGGCAACGTTAAAACACCGAAGAATCCTACACAGTAAAGTGTAAAACGTAGATCTGATAAGACGGCATTATCTTCCTTAGTGGCTAAACGCTACCTTCCCTCGCTCCTTCTTTGTTTGCACTTGGAAGGAGAAAAAAAAGTAGGTGCGAGTCTAAATAACGCTTATTGCCCTCCTCTGTTATGCAGAGTCGTGAGAAATGGCCCTCCGAGGGAAATGGGGCAGTCGCCATTACTCAGACTTAATCGTGGCTGCTTGCGATGGGGCTCTCAAAAAAAAAAAAAAAAAAAAAAAAAAAAAAATCATCATCTCCATTTTTCGCCAAGACAGCCTTTAGTAATGTGAGCTCTCTCCTCATTGATTGCAGATGAGGTCTTACTACAGTTTGATGATGTTCCCTGTTCATTTCTCAACCCCGCCCCTCCCCTCCCCCCCCCTTTTTTTTCCCCTAAATATTGCAATATCATTGAGAAATGCTCAAGTATACAACATACTACATTATATCCCTACGCCAAAGGATCATACTCTTGAATAGAGCTGTTCAAGTGTGGATGAGAGTACTTCGTTAAATTAGTTATACTTCTAACAAGTGTCTCATCTTCATATCGCAATACGAAGAACAGTTATTTTTCGAATGAAAAGCATTTTCAGTGGAATAAACAAACAACGAAACGTTGTCTCTCTCAGCAAAAGGTCAAAAGAAGTCTTTTGATTGCATATATCCACAGGCAAAATTGCGCGTGCATGAGTCCAATCTTCCACCTCGTCCGATGCGTTGACCAACGGTGCAGCATTTCGTTTGTAATTTTGGCGACGAGCGCCTCAGTGGCATGATCGGTATGGTCTTGGCGTGACACCTCGGTGGTCGCGAGTTCGATTCTCGGGCATTCCACTGAGGGGTCAGAGATGTGTATTTCTGGTGATAGAAGTTCACTCTCGTCGTGGTTCGGAAGTCACGTCAAGCTGTTGGTCCCGTTGCTGAATAACCACTGGTTCCATGCACCGTAAAAACACCATACAAACAAACAAATAATAATACGCATTGCATTGCTTCTCTTACTTTTGCGGTAGTATTCTCAATGTTTTTCTGTTGGTTTTAAATAATGAAAACTTCTTTTTTATCTAAATGCAAATTTAAAGTCTGCCATTGTATGGGAAATATTTTGTTGATTTCTCAATGAGTAACTTGAGTGTTCGGGTTAACGCATTTCCAAAGAGCAGTTTGTTTGTTTGTTTGTTGTTTTAACGTTGCATGGAACCAGTGGTTATTCAGTAACGGGACCTACGGCTTGACGTGACTTCCGAACCACGTCGACGAAAGTGAACTTCCATCACCAGAAATACACATCTCTGACCCCTCAGTGGAATGCCCGAGAATCGAACTCGCGTCCACCGAGGTGGCAGGTCAAGACCATACCGATCACGCATGATAAAAGTTTTAGATACTGAACCTTTCCTAGGTAGTGACCCCCAAGGATTTTCTATGACTCATATTTCCTTTGGGGTCATTTTCTTTATGATGTTGACAGTCTTTTGTTAATGGTTTTAGGGTCATCTCCAATGGGCTGGTTTACTAGAAAATTCCAGTTGTAAGTCGTAAACAGCGACTATTGATTCAGTTTCCTTTCAGGCTGGTCGAGGTCTCTCGTATTCAGCCAAATGTTTAATTTGATGTCGTGCGTGACCTTGGCAACCAGATGCTGTGTGCTCTTCCATCTTAGTTATTTCGGATTTACAGTAAAAACAGTAAATTAATGACAGTCAAAGTAAAAATATAGATAATATAAGTAATAGTAAAATAATAATAATAAAAATGTAATAAAAATGAAAAATTAAAATAATGAATAAAAATGATAAAAATAAAATAAAAAGGAAGATGATGAAATAATGATAATAATAAAAATTTAAATATAAATAAGAGAGTAAAAAAAGACTAAATATATAAATATAAAATAAACATATTGAAATATATATATATATATATATTATATATATATATATGATATATATATATATATATATATATATATATATATATATATATATATATATATATTGAAAACGAAGGATTTGAGGGGGAAATGCATTTGAGTTATTTTTGCCCTAATTATTGAAAAAGTATTCTTCAGAGACGTAAGACACCTGTTTATTAATTTTTAGACATTACAGTTTATTTGTCGTTTTTAACCCAGAGTACTACTGATAATTTGAAAAAAACAAAAACAAAAGGGCTTGTAAAATTGTTCATCAAACAGATACAATGGAATCGTCAGACGTATGAATTTGTGACATTCGTGTCCTGAAGGGGGGGGGGGGGGGTGTGATTCATTGGCCCACACATCGGCGTCGGTGACAATTTAAGCTTCGGCGCCAGTAAAGCCGAGACAGCCGAGATTATGATGGTTCAGTCGGTCAGTCGATCAATGAAATGTGTTAGTTGTGATCACACACACACACACGCACAAATTTCATGCAGACTGCAATTATGACAAAGCACTGCATTTTAAGTTTTCTGTAAAAGAAAACTATTAAAGATACACATTTTCTGTCGGCCCTCGGATCTTCAAAAACTAACCGTGGCTAGAAGGCTACCATGGCGTGATCCGTATGGTCTTGACCTGCCACCTCTGTGATCACGAGTTCGGTTCTCGGGCATTCCATTGAGGTGTGAGAGATGTGTATTTCTGGTGATAGAAGTTCACTCTCGACGTGGTTCGGAAGTCACGTAAAGCCGTTGGTCCCGTTGCTGAATAACCACTGGTTCCATGCAACGTAAAAATACCATACAAACAGAGTGCTGCTAAATGGTACGTTGATTATTATCGACTCTCTTTAATATACCACCAGTTAATTGTACTGTGTATCCTTAACTCTCTTAAAAGGACAACGTGTCAGTTCTAGCTAAAGCTCTCTCTCTCTCTCTCTCTCTCTCTCTCTCTCTCTCTCTCTCTCTCTCTCTCTCTGTCGTTGCTGAATAACAACTGGTTCCATGCAACGTAAAAACACAATACAAAAAAAAATCTCTTTCTCTCTCTCTTGAATTTCGAATTTTGAGCCTCACGCAACCATTCCACGCATTATTGCGTGCGAGTAAATTTTCAGTTTTTCTCTCGATTTCGGATGTCTTACTCAAAAAAAAAAAAAGGGGGGGGGGGAAGAGGGAGGAGGTGGGGTGGGGGGGAATAGCTCTTGCGGCTTAAGGAGCAAAAGTTCGAGAAGAATCGGGAGAGGTAATGGGGTGGGGAATGACGCTAACACTCCTTGAGCCACTTCGGCTGAAGTCTGTGGTTTGTTCTTATCAGACCTTTTCATTTTTTTTCGGTCCTCAGATTTTAAAAACAAATGAGGCTAGAGGGCTGCAAATTGTTACGTTGATCATCCACCCTCCAATCATCAAACATGCCAAATTGCAGCCATCTAGCCTTAGTAGTTTTGATTTTATTTAAGGTTAAAGTTTAGACATGATCGTGCGTTTGGCACCACCATGGGTGCCGACGACAAAGGCCACCACCGGGTCGAGGCTGAAAGTTATGTAAATAAAATGGCTTCTGCCCCGTTTTAGTTGAACAGTATATGGGCTGCTCAAGTTAGAGAAGCAATGATGTAATTCAGATCTATATTAGTGCACTAGTAAGGCTTCAAATCTCTCTATGGGACACATATGCTGATTTAATTAATGCAGATATAACTCAGGGTTGTAGTGTATATACGTATATATACGTATACATATAGTATATACATTATTGTGTCAGAAAAATTGCTTATTCTAATCTGTGTACCTCCTAATGACATTGTGTATCAGTTCGTACACAGGAGAGTTATTCAAGTCTCATAGAAAATCTGATCCTCTCTTCCGATTGCAAAGCTTCATCCTGAAATATTTGGTTTTACCGAACCTGTCGATATGTCGACCGTTATTCCAGCCTAATTTGACCGTGGTAAAAGAAATCAAGTTCCGAGCTGAGACCATCTCGGTAATTCGATATCAACCCCGTATTTTGGATTCATTCGCTGTTGTGAATAGAAACCCTATACATGTATTGAGCTCTCATTGTTACGTAGATTACGAATCCTTTGAACTGTTGATGTTGCAGATCACTCGCTTTCAAACGGTGCCTTTATTTATTTAGTTATTTTCAAGTCCATAGCGGATGCGTTCAGTGGGCCAGGGGGGAATGCTATTTTGTTTTTCTTAGTGGGTGCGTTCTGTTGAATCATTAATATGTTGTTTTTATTATCCGTGGTAATGCAGCTATTGAGATCAATCGTGGGGTGTATGTAGGTGATCCGTGGAATATTCGTGCAGTGCATTCAGATTCATGATCAGTTTTTAACTTGTCCTTTGGGGGAAAGGCTCGTTGGGAATTCCGTTCACGCGATCGCATGTTTAAATTACTTGCAGAAAGTAATCTACAAAGTACTTTGCCTCTCTCTCTCTCTCTCTCTCTCTCTCTCTCTCTCTCTCTCTCTCTCTCAGTCAGTGACAAACTGTTTATCAAAGATGGCCATCGCATTAGTGCCGTAGTTGGGCTTGTTCTTGAAGCAACTGGGCTAAATCCCAGTGTGGATACTTCCGGGAGAGGATGGTTAGAAGGGATGAATGGAAATGCAGTGTCTATCCACAGGGTCAAATATATTATTAACTGGATATCTCTGGACAGCTTCTGTGTCCGTCAGACATTTTGAATTGAAGGAGGACCGTGACAAGAACTAGTCGTTGTTTTCAACCTGCAGGTCAAAAATGAGAGAGAGAGAGAGAGAGAGATATCTAAAGGTGCGACTGATTGTGCGTATTTTCATTGCAAATCCGAACCTTTTGCAACTGCAGCATCAATGGAGAAAATAGGAGAGAGAGAGAGAGAGAGAGAGAGAGAGAGAGAGGAGAGAGAGAAAAAATGTTAATTAACATCCCCTCAATAACCAGCTTATCATTAGCATGGTGCGGACTCTACTTAATTTGGCCTCCACGTTTGCTCGGCAATAAAAAGAAGAAAGAGAGAGAGAGAGAGAGGAAAAAAAACAGGCCATCAGCAGGGAGCGACGTTTCCACCCTTCATTGTTATTGTTGTTGTTGTTGTTGTTGAGCGAGACTCCACCAGCTGTCCGTCCATCCAGTTTCACAGGCAATGTTGGGTTTAGGTTATTGCCTCGTTCGAGTGAAGTTTCGCCACCTCTTTCTTTCTTTCTATGTGTGTGTGTGTTAATTGCGACAGAATCCCAGACATATTGGCAAAAGAGGGGCTTTTCACGTGGTACCGGTGGTTTGATGGAGGTTTTATGATGGCATCATATCGCTAGTTGATTTTATTATGTTATCGTGTACTGTTTGTTTTTTAGAGCCAGGTTGGTTTGAACCACTTAGAAAGGCTGAGAGAGAGAGAGAGAGAGAGAGAGAGAGAGAGAGAGAGAGAGAGAGAGGTATTCAATCATTATTTCCGATAGCATGAATGAATTTTGAGCTCTCCCAGTTTGGTATATTCCTATTTTAACTGGTGGGGTCTTTTGTACACGCAAAATAATGAAAATGGAATCATGAAGTTCAACTTTCTTAAGATTTATTTTTTGATTATCAACTGTATTTATTTAATTATATTTATTTTATTATTTCTTAAAGTTAATTTTTTGTTTATCAACTTTATTTTATTTATTTTTATTTTATTTATTTTTTAAATTTTTTGAGCGGGCCGAAGGTTCTTGCTTTCGAACGAGAACTACCTTTGGTACCCAAGTTCAGGACTCGGTAACTTTTGTTGCTTTAGGAAGTTGCTTTTGCTTTGGGAAGTTTTGAAGTTGGATATAACACTCCCGGTGACTGGGGCTTTAACTCATTTAGCTCCGAGACCTTTCCGTGGAATATTTTCTATCCTTATATCCTCCTCCTACGTCACGATTTAGTTTTCCAAATGACGCCGTCTGTCTGTATTACAGTCTTTTCGTGTTTTCCGTGGTACTTTACTTTACTTTATCTTCCCGCCACTGGCCAGTGGCATAAGGCTGATACAGTTCCTCTCCATCTGTCTCTATCCCGAGCCATTTCCCTCGCTTCCTCTAAGTTTTGGATTTCATCCTTAAGATCCCTGACAATTATGTCGATCCACCTCGTTCTTGGTCTACCCAGCGGTCTTCTTCCTATTTGTACTGCTCTCAGTGCTCTCCTGGGGTCTCTATTGCCATCCATCCTCTCAACATGTCCAAACCATTTCAGCCTTCCCCTCTTCGGCCTGATACCGACTGGCCTTTGCCTCAGTCTCACCCTGATGTCTTCATTTCTAACATAATCATCCCATTTAATGCCAAGTATCCTTCTCAGCAGCGTCATCTCAAAAGCATCCAACCTTTTCTCCTCTGTTCTGGTCAGTGCCCAGGTGGACGAGCCATACATCAGGACAATATGTGTAGGTGGAGAGATTATTATATATTGATTCCGCGTGACTTTGCCTGGATACTGATCTTGTTTGCAATTGAAAGCAAGGTCATTTACATATGTTGTGTATATATTGAAAAGGCCTTGATTAAAAAAGGATGTTTTCATTTCCGGTGCGACCGGTTCAATTTTTTTTTTGTCGCGAGCAATTTTTAACGTTTTTGCTGCGTTCTCTCTCTCTCTCTCTCTCTCTCTCTCTCTCTCTCTCTCTCTCTCTCTCTCTCTCTCTCTATTTTTTCTTGTGAGCAATTTTTGACGTTTTAGTTGTTGCGCTCTTTTTGCAATTTATCTCTTCTCTCTCTCTCTCTCTCTCTCTCTCTCTTCCACTCTTCTTTCTTCTCGTCTCTCTCTCTCTCTCTCTCTCTCTCTCTCTCTCGTTCGGTTGTGTTCAGTTGGCTCGCGATCGTTCCCTAGTGGCCTGGTCGCGTTTCATCATGCTCGGACAGCTTTAAAGGTCGATATATCCATGTAAATTCTCTCTCTCTCTCTCTCTCTCTCTCTCTCTCTCTCTCTCTCTCTCTCTGCTTGGTCATTCATAGAGCGTCTGGTGAGGAAAACGGGGTTGGTTTTGCCGGACGAAAAATGACATATACTATTTTTTTTCCGTACCCATGTTTAAGATTACAGTATGGAAAACGTTTAAGATTACAGTATGGAAAACGTTTAAGATTACAGTATGGAAAACGTTTAAGATTACAGCATGGAAAACGTTTAAGATTACAGTATGGAAAACGTTTAAGATTACAGTATGGAAAACGTTTAAGATTACAGCATGGAAAACGTTTAAGATTACAGTATGGAAAACGTTTAAGATTACAGTATGGAAAACGTTTAAGATTACAGCATGGAAAACGTTTAAGATTACAGTATGGAAAACGTTTAAGATTACAGCATGGAAAACGTTTAAGATTACAGTATGGAAAACGTTTCTCCCTTGTTATGAAAAGGGCAAAGGGGGCGGGGGGTAAGGGCGTTGAGTTGAGTATTTTCATCACGATCCACTTGCTATGCCATGGTTCGCAATTTTTTTTTCTTTTTTGGGGGGTTGGTTGACAGGGATTATTGTAATTTACAATTTTTCCGCTCCATTTTTTTTTCCTTTCTGATGGATAATTGCCTTTTTTTCTCTCTATTTTTTCTTTTTTTTTTTTCTTTTTTTTTTTCTGACAGGGATCATTGTAATTTACAGTTCTTTTTTTTTTAAAGTTTGTGGATTCCCCCCCCCCCCCCTCCCTTTTTTTTTTTTTAACTCTGGGAAGTCGCATTTGTTTTCATTTCCCGAAAGAAGAGGAGATGGAGAGAGAGAGAGAGAGAGAGAGAGAGAGAGAGAGAGAGAGAGAGAGAGAGGCAGACACACACACACACACATACACATCCCAGGATTCCACTTTCAGGGGAGGGGGGGGTGGGGGGGAGAGTCAGAAAACAAGTGGGTTTATTCACTCGGCTGTCATCGTTATAAATAGACATACACAGAATGTTGGTGATTCATCAAGTCAGATGATCTACCACTTGTTATTCGGTTCTTGTCGGTCGAAGAATACGCTGACCTCGCGCAACAAAGGTCACATATGATGACCTCTCTTGACCTCTCTCTCTCTCGTTCAGATTTTAAGTTGCAAACCTTTGGATTTATCAATTGCTCAAAAGCGGACGATTGCCTACGGAAGAAAATTGGAAAGTATACCGTAGGTGGGTATGACCGTCAGTGCACCTCGTGCGGTGCACTGTTGGCATTACTTATGGTTCTTTGCTGCAGCGTCCCTTCGGCCCCTGGCTGCAGCCCCTATCATTCCTATTACTGTACCACCTTTCATATTCTCTCTTTCATCTTGCTATCCAATTTTTTCCTAGTGCAACTACGAGGTTTTAAACCTGTTACACTTGTCAAACCTTTCTACTCTTCAGTTTCCTTTTCAGCGCTGAATGACCTCATAAGGTCCCAATGCTTGGTCTTTGGCCTAAATTCAATATAATAATTAGCAGAATACATGAAGAAGATGAAGCCTGAAGGCCAGGGGTTGTTTATTTTTTGTGACTTTGTACCCATACGCGGAAGGGCACCAGCTCAATCGCTTTTAAGAGCACTTCAGTGGCGTAGTCGGTATGGTGTTGGTGTGGCACCTCGGTGACCGCGAGTTCGATTCTCGGGCATTCCATTGAGGGGTGAGAGATGTGTATTTCTGGTGATAGAAGTTCACTCTCGACGTAGTTCGGAAGTCACGTAAAGCCGTTGGTCCCGTTGTTGAATAACCACTGGTTCCATGCAACGTAAAAACACCATACAAACAAACAAACAATCGCTTTTACGCAGTTGCGTTTGATGATTAAAGCCATCAGCTCGGATGTTGGGACTGATGATCGTTGCGTATTTGACTCAAACATTGACGCGTCCAAAGCTCTCTCTCCTCTCCACACCAGCCATAACCACTTTTTTTAGATATTCACAAAAACCTATCACTTGTTATTTTATCATTTCGTCGTAGAAACCAAATATGAGATCACGAAGATGTTATTAGGGTGAGAAGACGAACGCCGAGCTCTGTTGGGAGCCATAGATTGATCGGATGACTTGACTTGTCATCGCCACGCAAATCTTAAATTCTGAAGGGGAAATTATAAAGTAATCCCTCGGTTAAATTATCCCTCACTTATAAATTCATCCCTCACTTATAGAATCATCCTTCACTTATGATATTGCCCTTCACTTATAGAATCATCCCTCGCTTATAAAATCATCCCTCACTTATAAAATCATCCCTCACTTATGATATTATCCCTGACTTATAAAATAATCCCTCACTTATGATATTATCCCTCACTTATAAAATCATCCCTTACTTAAGATATTATTCCGTCGCAGATAATGTCCTTTGCTTATGATATTATCCCTGCGTATCCATCTGGCCGAGGACTACTATATCTTTCGTGCCGTTTACCGCGTCCATTCTTCCTCCATTTTCTCCGCGGACGGGACCCGTTTCCCCTTCATACGAAGGTTCCAATGTCAAAATGATATTTATGTTCGCAATCGTGTTCACCTTCGGCCATTCATCTTGGCCACGGCCGGAAGAGTCTTAAGACGTCCGTTTGGTCTCCCGGCTGAACGAGATGGAGACATCATCACGCCGAAAGTGGGGAGGTGAAGGGATCCGGGGGTGGGGTTGGGTTGGGGGAGAGAGAGAGAGAGAGAGAGAGAGAGAGAGAGAGAGAGATACTGAACAGCAGGAATTCTTACCCGTAGAGGGGTAGTGCCGTCAGTGCACCTCATTCGGTGCAATGTAGGCCTTACTTAAGATTCTTTGCAGCGTCCCTTCGGCCCCTAGCTGCAACTACTTTCATTCCTTTTACTGTACCTCCGTTCACATTCTCTTTCTTCCATCTTAATGTCCACCCTCTCCTAACAATTGTTTCATAGTGCAACTGCTTTGAGGTTTTCCTCCTGTTACATCTTTTCAAACTTTTAACTGTCAATTTCCGTTTCAGCGCTGAATGGCCTTAGTTGTCCCAGTACTTGGAATAATACCCCAAAAAATCTATATAAATCAAAGCAAATGAGCAGGAATTCCTATTCTAAGCTAACAGTCTGCCGTGAAAGCGATCGCCTGGTCTCTATTTCGCTTTTTGCATCTTAAAAGTAAAGATGCAACGCGCGTGTCATCTCCCACACTTCTCCTCCCCTTTTCGCTCAAGAACTTGCGCTTGGCCTTACAATATTCTTCAGATTTCTTCAAGGAGGCAAGATGACCATTTTACTCATTCATTCGCCATACAACAGACTCACCGCTGATATGTAAAGAATATATACTCTTTGCAGTCGCGCATTCTTCTTCTTCTTCTTCTTCTTGGCAGAGGCTGTCAGATTGCTAGACGCAGCCCCGTAATTGAAAAATGAAGGCATTCAATCATTCGAGACCGACGGACAATGAGAGAAGACGCAGTGCCTGATGGGCAGAAGCTCCTCTTCTTGCCCTTTTGCCTGTGGCGTCCAAGGCCACTGCAGGTTCCTGACGGTTGGTTTTCCTCAGCTTTTCAGGTTCCTCACTGCGATTTGTCGTTGGTCCCGTTGCTAAATAACCGCTGGTTCCATGCAACGTAAAAAAAGACAATGCGATTCGTCGTTGCTTGGAATCTCCCGTCTGCCTGAGTGTGAATGTAGTATGTCAATCCCGTACGTAGGGGGTGGTATTGACGTTAGTGCACCTGGTGCGATGCACTGTGGTTCCTAGCGGCAACCCCTTTCGTTTTGCTTTTACTGTACCTCCTTTCATATTCTCTTCCTTCCATCTTACTTTCCGCCCTCTCCCAACAGTTGATTCATAGCGCAACTGCTTTTGAGGTTTTCCTCCTGTTACACCTTTCAAACCTTTTACTGTCAGCTTCCGTTTCAGCGCTGAATGACCTCATTGGTCCCAGTGCCTTTGCCCTAAATGCTATATTCAATGTAATTCAATATTTATGTCAGTCAGTCCTTCTTCCTAATTACTGTTTAATTCACTGTTGTGTGCTGTGATTGTTTTATTGAAGTTTTCTTAATTTTTATTGTTCAATTTCAAGATTTTGGTTGTTTTTTTTTTCCATGTGACGTCATTGGTTCTCGATGTCTGTTCGTTAAATGATGTCAGTATTATTCAGGCACCGTTCTCTTTTAATTATTACTATCAACGCTTAATTTCTACCATTTTTCAAGCTTTTAATGTTGGTGTATTTTTATGGATGGATTAATTTTGTGCGCGTAATTACCAGAATGTTTTTAAAATTTAATTTTTTATCAATGCCAATGAATATTCCTGAATGCAAACCGTGCGTTAATAATAGTATAGCTATAGAGAGACATTATTTTATGGCATCAAATCTATGAATCAATTAGTATGCAAATGGGCGGATTTTGATGGTTGAATTATATTTCCTTATTCATTCGTTGCCATGAAAGGTGATCATTTTTTATTATCAATTATTTATGACTCCAAGAAGTACCATTATTTTCATATAATTATTTGTCCACTCATTCACTGGCCCATAATAATAATTCGTCCACTCATTCACTGGCCCCATAACGGAATTGTTGCGTACTAATTCTATAGATATGGAAATGTGGAATTGTAAATTGGTGTGCACGGTCGGACCATCTGTATTAAAAGCGAGAGTAAAAGCGAAAACAAAAGCGGATTTGTTTTTTAAATGTTGCATGTGACTACAGACCTGCGAAGGCTTCGTGCATAAATGAATATTTCACAACTAATCCTCTACGCCAAAACAATAACCACAGAGAGAGAGAGAGAGAGAGAGAGAGAGAGAGAGAGAGAGAGAGAGACAAATAGAGAGAGAGGAGAGAGAGAGAGAGAGAGAGAGCAATAACCAGAGAGAGAGAGAGAGAGAGAGAGAGAGAGAGACAATAACCAGAGAGAGAGAGACAAAAACCAGAGAGAGAGAGAGAGAGAGAGAGCGAGAGAGAGAGAGAGAGGAGAGAATAACCAGAGAGAGAGAGAGAGACTGCTCGTCACTGGACGTGTGATAGCCGGGGAGAAAAGTATGAGAATGATTCAAATAATGATATGGATGATTTTAAGTGTAATTAAGCCGGTGGCAGTCATTCATCGCTTCTTAAGATGAAGAATTGAGTGGGAGGTCCTCGTCATTGACCATTGACAGCAGAGAAGCCATAAATGGATGGCGGGCCATCATCTGGCATTTCGGCTGTCGCTGCTTTATCCTGAGGGTCATTTCTGGCAATCGGATGCGCCTCTCCATCTCCATGACCGCGGATTTTGGGAGGAGAGTTGTGTTTGTTGTACCAAGCGAGAAAATGAGGCCAAAATGCTTTGCAAAGCCGATTGAGTCGGCTTTAAAACTTTCTGCTTTGCTGCTGCTGTGTTGCCGTTGTTAACAATCCCGGGGGCCGCGATGCTTTCAGGACTTTTGAGTGCCCTGATTATATGCAAATGTGATGGATGGCGGATTTTATGAACGAAGCAAAACCTGTTCCGCTCCGGTACAGAATGGCATATATCTCTTCTTAAGACGCAGGGGTCTGTACCGAATGAGTGACATAAATACCGTATATATATATATATATATATATATATAATATATATATATATATATATATATATATATATATATATATATATACAGTGATAGACAAATAACGAGTTACTGTGATTATAATCATATATATATATATATATATATATATATATATATATATATAGTATATATATATATATATATATATATATATATATATATATATACAGTAATAGACAAATAACGAGTCACTGTGATGTATGTATAGTGTAAATATATATATGTATAAATATGCATATATCCATATATATAATTTGTATATATATACATGTATGTATCTACGTATATGCATATAGAGTATATGAATTTGTTTATGATCAGAGTAATTGTACAAATAAATTGACCTCGGTGGCATCAGAATATCCACGGACCAGTAAACTGCACCGGAGAAGCCATATTGGAAGATTATTATACCCAGATGGGGCGCTTCTGGTTACGTTGCGTAACTTAGTTAAAACCTGAAGGACCCGGGACTATCATGTGCAACCTTGCGGATACATATGGAAATTGAATATTTATTGTTGTCATCGTAGGTTTTGATTTTATTCATGTCGTATACATCACGTAAAATTTGTCATAGATCCACATATATGTACGAATTAATTTTATCACGTAACCGTGTTTCGTATACAAGCATTAAGTCCCCTAATATCCAATTCGCTCTTCCAAGCTAGAGCGAATTGGATATTAAAGGACATTTGTAGCTTAGTGCCTGTATAGTATATATGTGATATATATGGTGTATATATAATATATATATATATATGTATAGTATCTATATATATTTTATATATATATAATACACACACATATATATATCTATATATATATATATATATATATATATATATATATATATATATATATATATATAAAATATCACCTTACAGTGTAAGAGGTTTTTCCTCACTATGAATATTTCCATCAAATTCCAGGTATTTTTCCAATACATTCCTATTCTTTTATTGATATTTGTTTCATATTCTCATTGTTTACTGTTCTGCTTAATTTGGATGCATAGAAATCGATTATGTTTGAATATTTTGATTAACTTTTAATCATTTATGAATTCTCTGTTCCTAAAAAGAGAAACTAATTATTGATATTTGTATCATATTCTTATGATTTTGTGTTCTGCTCATTTTTGAGGCATAGAAATAGAATAATCTTTGGGAATTTTTTATTAACTTTTATCATTTGTCAATTACCTGTTCCTCAAAAAAAAAAAGTTATTGATATTTGTTTCATATTCTTATGATTTTGTTTTTTGTTTTTTTTATGCAAAGAAATGTATTATTTTTGAGAATTTTTTTTATTAACTTTTTATTATTTGTCAATTCCCTCTTCCTCAAAAAAAATATTGATATTTGTTTCATATTTTTATGCTTTTGTTCTGCTTACTTTTGATGCAAAGCAATATATTATTTTTTATAATTTTTTGATTAACTTTTTATCATTTTTTCAGTTACCTGCCTCAAAAAAAAAAAAAAAAATCAAAAAAAAAAAAAAAAAAAAATAGATATTTGTTTCATAATCTTATGATTTTGTGTTCTGCTTATTTTTTATGCAAAGAAATGTATTATTTTTGAGAATTTTTTTTATTAACTTTTTATTATGTGTAAATTCCCTCTTCCTCAAAAAAAAATATTGATATTTGTTTCATATTCTTATGCTTTTGTTTTGCTTACTTTTGATGCAAAGCAATATATTATTTTTTATAATTTTTTGATTAACTTTTTATCATTTGTCAGTTACCTGTTCCTCAAAAAAAAAAAAAATAGATATTTGTTTCATAATCTTATGATTTTGTGTTCTTATTTTTGATACAAAGAAATATAATTTTATTTTTGAGAATTTTTTTTTAACTTTTTATCACCTATGAATTCCCTGTTCCTTAAAAAACCCTTAAAAAAATAAGAGAGAGATCGAGAGAGAGAGAAAGTGAAAGTTAACCGTGGCCTTATTTTTACGTTGAACCGTCAGCTGTCTTAACACCATGTAGAAGAACCGTTGGAAAAAGTAATTTGTGGGAAAATGCATCCACTTTCGCGGGAGGTTTCCCCACGGACACCCTTCACGCGCATCAGGCATCCTTTGTGTGTATATATATATATATATATATATATATATATATATATATATATATATATATATATATATATATATATATATATATATATATATATATATATGTTTTACTCCCGTGACTTAAGGCTCGAGAATAGAATAGAAGGCAATTGGTGAGAATCAGGTGTTACAAGATGTATCCTTGCATCTTTGACTAGCATGAATAATTTCTCTCTCTCTCTCTCGGACGTCTGTGTAAGACCCTTTTGATCGTTAAGCCGGCTGGCGGACGTCAGTGCACCTCATGCGGTACACTGTAGGCATTACTTGAAGGTTCTTTGCAGCGTTCCTTCGGGCCCGTTTATTTATTCATATCTTGTTGATTTTTCTTAATATTTTATTATTCATTTTTTTATATTTCTCTTTTAGAGTTTGTCTATTCGGAACTTTTTCGCTTTTCCCTTTGGCCATTGTGTGTGTTTGTGTTTGTATTTATATATATTATGTATTTATGCGTATATAGAATATATATTTATGTTTACATCATTAAGCAATTCCCTCTTGCAAAGGCGGCAAAAAAAAATAAAAATTAATAAAAAAGACCAACAGTCACTGCTACGTTCATACTTTCACTACTAAATCGCCGATAAGATCCCTGTGCAATATAACTGACTGCCTCGGGCACTTCTTGCACCTATGCACAAAGCTCCGTAGGAAAGCACTGGGCTCCTGTTTGAAAGGTTCTGCAATTCGGTCCTGGCCTGCTCCCCCATCACTTGTCTCATTTGCGTTCAGCGCAAAAGGTTAATTGCGCCCGATTAAGGAACTCCCTAACATATCCGAAAGATTTGTCTAAGAAACTTACGGAGCGTATTTTCGATAAAGTTGCGAAAATGAAACATGTATGAAAATACAATTACAGTCCTCCGCTCTCCTCTCTGATCTTCACTCGATTTACATAAGTTAGATTTGTGCTCCCGGAGGGCGGAACGCTATTTTGTATTGTTGAATTCAGAGTGGATATGGAAATCGGATCTCTGTCCAGGGCCTCACGACTGAGCATAACTTTATACATTCTCTCTCTCTCTCTCTCTCTCTCTCTCTCTCTCTCTCTCTCTCTCTCTGTTTTCTGAATTGGAATAAGGCGGGACTGAGAATTTATGCCTACTCCATGCGCAAAAAAGAAATGCAAAAACCATATGAACGCACGCAAACTCCATCGTAACACGTGCAATAAATCAGCGACGTTCAGCTGTAGTTAAGGACGAGATGAGCAAATCAATTCGGAGCTGAGAAGGCGAAAAGCCGTTTGGTCTTCACTACCTCCGAGGAGGTCGTTTATAATTCAGTTCGTATGCTAATTTTGATTGAAACGTAATGGTATCAGCGATGTTCGCTGAAGATGACGCTATCTGTTCGAGTGTAGGATAGCGCGAAAAGTTATGCGTGGATTTATCCTAATTTTTATTTAATTTTTTTTTTTTTTTACTAAGGTGTGGTTGTTGCTGACAAATGAGTAGATTTTGGGCTAAATAAAAGTGGAAGCACCGCCCCATCCTCCTCCCCCACTGATATTTTTATTAAGGTTATGTGACCTGCTCAGATTTGTCCCAAAATATAAGACCGTTCAAAATGGACTTTTCGAAAAGTCCTTTTCCTCCATTGCTAACGCGAATGCTACTGGACATATCGGAGATACTTAAAGCCTCGTAAATAAAAATAGACACCCTAGGAATTTTGTTTCAACCGTTTCTGAACTATATATAGGATTTAGGCCAAAGACCAAGCACTGGGACCCACGAGGTCATTCAGCGCCGAAATTGAAATGAACAGTAACAGGTTTGAAAGGTGAAACAGGAGGAAAACCTCAAAGCAGTTGCACTATGAATCAAGTGTTAGGAGAGAGTGGAAAATAAGATGGAGTAAAGAGAATATGAACAGAGGTACAGTAAAAAGAACGAAAGCAGTTGCAGCTAGGGGCCGAAGGCGCGCTGCAAAGAACCTTTAGTAATGCCTACAGTGCAACGGGACCAACGGCTTCACGTAACTTCCGAACAACGTCGAGAGTGAACTTCTAACACCAGAAATACAACCTCTCACTCCTCAATGGAACGCCCGAGAATCGAACTCGCGGCCACCGAGGTGGTACGCCAACACCATACCGACCACGCCGCCGTTGAGGCGCTTCGTCGAACTAGCGAACGCCGCCGTGCGTATGTTAAAAAAAACAAAAAGCCAATCAACTCTCAAAACCTGGTGGTTCAATATTTGAACCTCTTGACGAAATTTACATAAATTCCTCCCTTATCCCGGAACAGACGAATGGGATTAAGCTCAAATCCTGATAGCTTTCCACAGATTAAAATCTTAATTGACGAAAGACTGCGGAAGTTTCGCTGAGGGGGGGGGGGGGCGGGGGGGGGGGGGGGGGGGGGGGTGGGGGGGGGGGGGGGGGGGTTAATCATCGCGATGAAGAGCTATAGCTGCTTATAAATGGGGAGGGCGGCTTCAGTACAAAACCCTTCCCCGTTTGGGGTCCCTATTATCGGCGGGTTATAAATTTCATTCCGTATAATAGGAATCTGCATAACAAAGGAGCCTCCGTGGGCGTGCCAGGACGGGGGGTGGGGACGGCTTTTCATTACACAGACTCTGGTTCTTAAGGAGGTTCCTTCAGGTTCTTTTCTCTCTCTCTCTCTCTCTCTCTCTCTCTCTCTCTCTCTCTCTGGGTTTCTTTTTTCCAGGTCGCAGTGAGTGAGGAGAATATGGAATGGGAAACGATTCTCCCTCGAGATTCCTTTCTCTCCTTTTTTCATTTTTAGTTTTCTGGAAAAAAGAAGACTATTGAGACGGCTATTTGTCCATCCGCCCGCACTTTTTCCTGTCCGCCCTCAGATCTCAAAAACGGCTGAGGCTAGAGGGCTGCAAATTGGTATGTCGATCATCCACCCTCCAATCATCAAACATACCAAATTGCAACCCTCTAGCCTCAGTAGTTATAATTTGATTTAAGGTTCAAGTTAGCCATGAAGAAATAAATGGAGATGACATGACATCCCGGCGAGATTCGATCTCTTATATTTTAGGAATTCTTAACTTTTTCATTCTCATTGTGTGATAAGTTTTGACTGATTACCTCTTATATCTGTATTTTTCTTTGACTTGTAACGATTTCTTTGCTAATTGTAATTTAACATTATATGGTTTTATCTTTATGAACATTGTCTTGTGCATACATTTTAAACGCATCGTGAATTTGACTATATACATATATATATATATATATATATATATATATATATATATATATATATATATATATATATATATATATATATTATCACACATATCCACAGGTGAAAAATAAGAGACAGGGTGTAGGTCCTGACCGGTTTCGGCTTTATTTTCAAGCCATTGACAAAGGACTGATACATAGTATTAGAATTCACGAGTATATATACTACAAAGACAGTACTGACGAACATACACACAACAGTTTGAGACTGCAGATCCACTCACAGGCAGGTGTCAAGGTAGGAGTGGCTTCCAAAAATCATTAGGCTAAAATTTACAATAAATTCTCAAGGGATACTACCGCTTAGGGTACAAGTCCACACCTGACAGGTGTCAGGGAGGCGGGGTTGAACATCCCATTACCCCTACTGCCCCCTTTACTGGTGTTTACAAATCTAATAATCCTATTTTTCATATATCTCTACAGCCAACCTTAAAATTTAAACAGTTTACAAATTTCTTTTGATATTAAAGGATCAAGTTTATACATTCCTTGACTGATGTTCATATTATTGTTGTAACTTTCTTTTATAAAAACTAGATTCAATGATATTCCTTTCCAATGCATTATTAGAACACACCAGCTTTTTTGCCCCCTTCCCCAGTTAATAGCATGATTGTTCTCACTAACATGTACAAATATACCACTATTTCCCTGTGCATATCTCACACATTGTTTATGTTGTTCTATTCTTTTTTCCAGTGCTTTCCCCGTTTGACCATGTAAAAGTTGTCACAAGACTTACACGGGATTTTATATACACATCCTTTAGCATTGTCGGGGGAGTTCTTAATAAGTACCTGTTTCATTGTTTTATTGTTTTTAAAAACTACATTAACACCAAAATTCTTCAGGAGATGTGGGATATCTTTCATATTACTATTATAAGGTAGTACAAGCAAATTTTTGTTGTTGTAAGGTTCTTTTTGATTTTGATACATGGTCTTTTTTGCCGCTTTTAATGCATTGTTTAGTACATTATCTGGATATTTCAGTTTCTTGCCTGTATTCTGAATCTTATCTATTTCCTCATCTATATATTCTGGGCTACATACCCGTAGTGCTCTTAAAAACATAGAAGCAAACACTGATCTTTTAACCTTATTGTTTTGTCCAGAATAGAAATGTACATAGGAAGAAATATTAGTAGGTTTTCTGTAAACACTATACTTAAACCACTACTATTTCTCCGTATGAGGACATCCAAAAAGGGTAGGCATTCATCTTTTTCTATTTCCATAGTAAATTTAATTGATGGTACTAATTGATTTAACCTGGCAAAAAAGTTATTTACATCTTCATTCCCTGGCCATACACAAATTATGTCGTCAACATATCTAAACCAAGGTACATTGCGTGGAATTATATTATTTAAAATTTTCTTTTCAAAAAATTCCATATATAAATTATTGAGCATGGGGCAGAGGGTTTCCCATTGCCATACCAAAATTTTGTGAGTAGAATTTTCCGTTGAATTCAAATTTACAGTCTTTAACACATAATTTTATTAGTTCAATTAAGGTGCTTTTAGAAAATGGAATATCCAGTGTTTGTTTTCTAATAATTCCGATAAAAACTCCGATAAAATGAATCACGTGCTAAAAGTGATTATAATCATATATATATATATATATATATATATATATATATATATATATATATATATGCATGTATGTATATTATACATAAAATATATAATGCGTAATATAAGTATTTATATATTATGCACATAGATATATATATATATATATATATATGTATGTATGTATGTATGTATATGTATGTATGTATGTATGTATGCATGTGTGTGTGTGTGTGTGTGTTTATGAGTGAATGTCATCGTTCAGGCGACTGAAATATAAAAGTTTTGTTTAACTGAAATTCTAATTGGTTTATTTCCCTTGACATTCCCCGGAGTTTCTTATCTGAACGATGTAAGAAATTAGATGAATTTCATATTAACCCCTCGTTATTATATCCATTATCCTATTATCATTTTCGTTCTGTTATTCTTTGTTCTTTTATCATTGTGCTCGTTAATGGCTTTCCACTGTTGCGTGACAATTCAATTTACGTATAGAAAATGAAGTGGGGGGGGGGGGGGAGTGCCTTTGCTAGCTAACTCCCACACACACATATATGTACTTAGTTACTTACAATATATATATATATATATATATATATAATATATATATATATAGTATTTATGTATATGCAAATGCACATACATTTACATAAAAGTACTCAGATAAACGCATAGATATTTATGTAAAACATGGTGATCATACATTGCTAACACACACAGACACACAACATTTGTGCTTGAGTCAGCACAGTGTACTCGTTTGTAAGAAGCTTTAAAGGGGAGCGTCTGTGCACAGCGATAACACAGAAAGGACTATACTACGTAATACTTCTGCTACTACGGCAATGGCGGCCATAACTTAGTAGAAGTGTTTAGGCGAGAGAAATATTGTTCCATTCCTTTTTTTTTCCATCTCTCTTTATCTTCCCTGGGCAAAAATTCCAGTCCATGTGTCACCTGATAAAAACGATCTCTGGGAGAGGGACTCTCTCTCTCTCTCTCTCTCTCTCTCTCTCTCTCTCTCTCTCTCTCTCTCTCTCTCGCCCGATTGTTTCGAGAGAGAGAGAGAGAGGGGCCGTAAAGCACCCGACCTTATTTTGGAAATTAGCTATAGTAGATTCACATCAACCGTGCAGATGATGTCTAGGCCAGTCCCTTACGACGCTCCTGATTGGCCGTTGATAAGTCAGTCGCGGGGTGAAAACTCTCAGTCTCTCTCGAGAGTTCACATGGGTAGGATCTATGTTCCACCTCTCCTGGGGTATACGTCTTTCAAACGTATACCTCAGGAGAGGTGGAACATACGTTCTGCCTATGTGAACTCGAGAGACTGAGAGTTTCCAGCCCTGTGATCTGCTTATCAAAAGCCAATCAGGAGCGTCGTAAAGGGACTCGCCTAGACATCAAATGCACGGTTGATGTGAATCTACTATAGTTTCGTCGCGAGTATCACCTCCGACACAGGTAGAGCTGTGCCTGGCTTGCTTTGTCTGTCTGTCTGTCTGTCTGTGTGGGCAGGATTACCTGAAATCTGATCAGCGGGGTTACTTGAAAGTTGGTGGGAGCAATCACTTGGGTGGTGGCCTGGTCCTGATTTGACTGATCAGCCTTGACAATTTTATTTCTATTTTTTATATTTGTTTAATTAAATGAACCCTCACTAAATCGTCTTCGCTAACGAACGGAAGCATTTCATTTTGAGAGCGTCTGTTGGTGGATGATTTCACCAATTTTGTTCAGGATTTATTATTACGTTCTCAATGAATTAGATTAAATTCAGAATCGCTCTGAATATTATTATTATTATTATTATTATTATTATTATTATTATTATTATTATTACTACAAATAAATTTGCCCCGAATGGCTTTGATAATTGTACCTTAAGCTGGATCAATTCTCGAGGAATTGGATTATATTCTGACTCCCTCTGAATATTATTATTATTATTATTATTATTATTATTATTATTATTATTATTATTATTATTATTATTATTATTATTATTGCTCTCTCACAGTCCTCTAATTCGACTGGGTGGTATTTATAGTGTGGGGTTCCGGGTTACAACCTGCCTCCTTAGGAGTTCATCACTTTTTTTTTTTACTATGTGCGCCGTTTCTAGGATCACACTCTTCTGCATGAGTCCTGGAGCTACTTCAGCCTCTAGTTTTTGCTAGATTCCTTTCAGGGATCTTAGGATCGTGCCTAGTGTTCCTATGATTATGGGTACAATTTCCACTGGCATATTCCTATCCTTCTTATTTCTATTTTCAGGTCTTGATTACTTATCCATTTTTTCCCTCTCTTTCTCTTCAACTCTGGTGTCCCATGGTATTGCGACATCAATGAGGTGATACTTTCATCTTGATTTTGTCCATCAACGTCACGTCTGGCCTATTTTGCACTATTCACCCTATCTGTTCTGATACCATAGTCCCAGAGATCTTTGCCTGATCGTTTTCTGTTACTCCTTCAGGTTGGTGTTCGTACCACTTATTACTGCAAGGTAGCTGGTGTATTATTTGGGAAAAACTCTCTCTCGCAAGAGTATATAGTTTCTAAAGGGTCCACAATAATACATGGACTCGCAACACTTTGTATTATTGTGGACCCTTTAGAACATGTTATTATTATTGGTATTATTATTATTATTATTACAGATAAAATTGCCCCGAATGTCTTTGATAGTTATGCCTTAAGCTGAAATAGTTCTCAAGGAATTAGATTATATTCTGAATCGCTCAAAATATTATCATTATTAATATTATATTATTTGGTAGAAGACCCTCTTTTAGGCAAATACTGTCAAAAAGAATGGCAGAATTAAGCGAGTTGATTTTATATATATATATATTGTTTTATTCTATTTTCCTTACGATTCGTTTCTCAGGCTCAGCGATATTTCTGAGTAACTGGCCAATATTCATATTGGGAATTTTCAAAAAATTATAAATGCTGAAGGTAATCTTTTATTAGAAAAGAATATGAGGTTCCAGGTCAAGCCTGAGAAGCGAATTGTAAGGAAAATAGAAAAAACAATAATATAAAAAAAAATCAACCCGCTTAATTCTGCCATTCTTTTTAACAATATTATTATTATTATTATTATTATTATATTTATTATTATTATTTATTGTATTTTTTTTTTTTTTTTTTTTTTTTTTATGCTCTATCACAGTCCTCCAGTTCGACTGGGTGGTATTTATAGTGTGGGGTTCCGGGTTGCATCCTGCCTCCTTAGGAGTCCATCACTTTTATTACTATGCGCGCCGTTTCTAGATCACACTCTTCTGCATGAGTCCTGGAGCTACTTCAGCCTCTAGTTTTTCTAGATTCCTTTTCAGGGATCTTGGGTATCGTGCCTAGTGCTCCTATGATTATGGGTACGGTTTCCACTGGCATATCCCATATCCTTCTTATTTCTATTTTCAGATCTTGATACTTATCCATTTTTTTCCCTCTCTTTCTCTTCAACTCTGGTGTCCCATGGTATTGCGACATCAATGAGTGATACTTTCTTCTTGATTTTGTCAATCAATCAACGTCACGTCTGGTCTATTTGCACGTATCACCCTATCTGTTCTGGATACCATAGTCCCGGAGGATCTTTGCCTGATCGTTTTCTATCACTCCCTCAGGTTGGTGCTCGTACCACTTATTACTGCAAACGGTAGCTGATGTTTATTATTATTATTATTATATTATTATTATTATTATTATTTTATTATTATTATTATTATTATTATTACAAAAAAAATATGAAAGATAGCCAGCAATTTCCACGTCGCGAAACTTCGTGATGCATCCATGTGTATGAGAGCGGTGGTAGTTGCAGTTAAATTTTTATTTTTTTATTTATTTTATTTATTTTTTTTTTTTTTTACAAGCGATATCTCCAGGTTTCCATTCTCGCAATGCCTGCACACACACACGTATATATTATATATATATATATATATATATATATATATATATATATATATATATATATATATAAAGAGGTGTGTTTGACTTGCACCCGGGATGGAAAGATGTGTTAGCCATTGTCCTCCCCATCAGGAGGCTGGTCCAGTGATGACGTAACCCTCCAGCCTCCCTCTGAACAAACAGACCCGCAGTTAAGGCAAGGCGTTCGTTGGAACGTCATCAATCCTGCTTCCTATGAATGTGGGGTCTAGAGAAATGACACCTTTTTCTAGTGGCGCTTTTCACTGTTTTCCTGGCCGTGCCTTAGCGCATGCTGCTTCTTGTTTGGTAAAAATTTTTTTTTTTTTTTATGTTTATAGATGTGTTTTCTTTTTTTTTTGCAGATGATTTTCATTTTGTATGTATTTTGTGTTTCAAAATGTAAATTTTTTTTTTTTTTTTGCAATTGAATTTCATTTTCTATTTTTTGGTGTTTCAAAATTTTTTTTTATTATTAATTTTCATTTTCTGTTTTTTTTTTTCAATTTTTTTTTTCAATTGATTTTCATTTTCTAAGTTTTTGTGATTCAAAATGTGAGTTTTCTTATTATTTTGTAATTGATTTTCATTTTCTATGTTTTTTGTTTCAAAATGTGTTTTTTTAATAGATTTTAATTTTCAATGTTTTTCGTATTTCAAAATGTGAGTTTTATTTTTTTTCTTGTAATTGATTTTCGTTTTCTATGTTTTTTGTGTTTCAAAATGAGTTTTCTTTCTTTTTTATATTTGCAATTGCTTTTTTTTGTTTTTCAAAATGGGTATTTTATTTCTTTTTTTGCAATTGATTTTCATTTTCTATGTTTTTTTTGTTTCAAAATGTGAGTTTCCTTTTTTTTTCAATTGATTTCCATTTTCTATGTTTTTTCTGTTTTAAAAAGTGAGTTTTCTTATTTTTTTTTAAATTAATTTCCATTTTCTATGTTTTTGTGTTTCAAAATGTGTTTTCTTTTTTTTTCTAATTGATTTCCATTTTCTAAGTTTTTTGTGTTTCAAAATGTGTTTTCTTTTTTTTCTAATTGATTTCCATTTTGTTCTATGTTTTTGTTTCAAATGTGAGTTTCTTTTTTTTTTAATTGATTTCCATTTTCTATGTTTTTTGTGTTTCAAAATGTGTTTTTTTTTAATTGATTTCCATTTTCTATGTTTTTTGTTTCAAAATGTGTTTTCTTTTTTTTAATTGATTTTCATTTTCTATGTTTTTTGTGTTTCAAAATGTGTTTTCTTTTTTTTTAATTGATTTCATTTTCTATGTTTTTTGTTGTTGTTTCAAAATTTTTTCTTTTTTTTTTAATTGATTTCCATTTTCTATGTTTTTTTTGTGTTTCAAATGTGTTTTCTTTTTTTGTGATTTTCATTTTCTATGTTTTTTGTGTTTCAAAATGTGTTTCCTTTTTTTTTTACAATTGATTTTCATTTTCTGTTTTTTGTTTCAAAATGTGAGTTTTTTTTTTTTTTATTGATTTTCATTTTCTATGTTTTTTTGTGTTTCAAATTCGTTTTTTATTTTCATTTTCTAAATTTTTTGGTTTAATTTTGATTTTCATTTTCTAAATTTTTTGGTGTAATTTTAATTTTCATTTTCTAAATTAAGGACAGCTTTCACGGACTAAATACAGCCTTGTTTGGAAGCTGTTACCCTTCAGAGAGAGAGAGAGAGAGAGAGAGAGAGAGAGAGAGAGAGAGAGAGAGGAGAGAGATTGGCCATTACATCAATACAAAACGGACCCCCCTAAGTCCCTGGTTTAGAGCGGCTGAGACAGGAAGGCGCCCTTCAGCATCCATGTCGAAAATAAGAGATTACTTTGAAAAGTCTAGACTGGAGAGAGAGAGAGAGAGAGAGAGAGAGAGAGAGAGAGAATATCAGGCAGAAAGTGGAAGAAGGAGTCTTACGACGAAATTTATCTCAATAGTTTGACATCGACAGGGAATTGAAACAGAATTGGAAGCGATATCTTATCAGAAGCGGAACTTGCCTCCTAACGAGAGGTTATGGCAGTCCTATGAAAGCACGAATTCTATTTTTGCGAAATATTCGCGCAGTTACAGAGGTTCCGAGAGGCGAGAGAAGTTGTGATGCTACGTGGCATCGTCTCAGAGGGCGTGCCGGGTAAACAGTGGCTGAAATATCGTGCTCTCTCTCTCTCTCTCTCTCTCTCTCTCTCTCTCTCTCTCTCTCTCTGATGCAATTCCTTCACGTTGGAAGTGTGTTGAATCTCTTTCTCTCTCAGGCATACTCAAACACAAATTCTCTCTCTCTCTCTCTCTCTCTCTCCCCACAACACATCGCTAAAGTAAATTTCAAGGAAAGAATGACAGACCATAAAATGATGACGATGATGATAATGATAATGATACTTAGTACCTCGCTCTCTCCTTTTCTCTCTTATACAATATTAATGTAGCTATAATCTCTTATGAAGAAGCTGTTAGATAGCAAAGTCGATAATGCAGGGTTGGAAATTATTAAATCAAACTGATTTAATAATCAAGTCATTAAATCATTGATTTTTTCATTAAAAAATCGTGATTAAAATTTTTTTTAATTTTTTAAATTTGAAAGCAAAACAAATTGAAAAGTGTGGTTTGGAAGTTAATAAAAACTGGAGCATAACTGTGCTGCATCTATTTATTTTTATATAAAATAAAAGTTCAAGTACATACTATAGGCCAGAACTGGAAACCTAAAAGATAAATGAATAGTAATTCTGACATAAAATACATTTTGAGGAAAAAAAGGGACTGAAAAAACATCTAACTAATAAAAAAAAAAAAAATAAATAAAAAATAAAACACTGAATTAATTTCTTTTATTTAAAAAAAAATCAACATCCCTACGATACTGTAGCTTAGAGGTAAATTCGTAAACCCAGACTATCATCATAACAGGATTTTTGCTCATGGTTTCCCTCCATGCTCCGTTCAGTAACATTAAGGTGAGGTAGATTGTGAATTCCATCGGTGTAAGGCCCTGTGCCAGCAAACAGCCATTCACATTCGTCTCCTTCAAGCGCCTCAGTGGCATGGTTGGTATGGTGTTTGCGTCCCACCTCGGTGGTCGCGGGTTCGATTCTCGGCCATTCCATTGAGGAGTGAGAGATGTGCATTTCTGGTGATAGAAGTTCACTCTCGACGTGGTTCGGAAATCACGTAAAGCAGTTGGTCCCGTTGCTGAATAACCACTGGTTCCATGCATCGTAAAAACACCATACAAACAAAAACATTCATCTCCTTTTTCACAGTTGAGTCACTACTCGTCCGTTTTCGTCATAGTGATGCATATCCTTTAACTGAGCCGAAACCTTTGTTTTTATAGTTCTGGATATGAGTCAAAGTTTTAAAAAGACTTCCTTCGTAAATGGGCGAAGGAAAACTATGAAAACAAAAGTGCTTTAGTCGATTCACATATCAGCCTTGCATTTGAAGTCTAGGCCAGTTCCTTACGACGCTCCTGATTGGTTGTTGATAAGCCAATGACAGGGCTGGAAACTCTCAGTCTCTCTCGAGTTCACATAGGCAGGATGTATGTTCCACCTCTCCTGAAAGACGTATCCCTCAGGAAAGGTGGAACGTACATCCTGCCTATGTGAACTCTCGAGAGACTTGAGAGTTTCTGGCCCTGTGACTGGCTTATCAACAGCCAATCAGGAGCGTCGTAAGGGACTGGCCTAGACATCGGATGCACGGTTGATGTGAATCTACTGTAGGAGGAGGGGAACTGTTAAAAGGTTGAAAGTGATAAAAGCATTGCTTTTTGAATTATTTTTTTTAAATCACCCTATTCCAACAAAATCTAATTTACGAACTATAGGAGCTGGTAAACAGTTTAAAGCGTTATGCTGGTGA
Organism: Macrobrachium nipponense; assembly: GCF_015104395.2. Classification (NCBI taxonomy): domain Eukaryota; kingdom Metazoa; phylum Arthropoda; class Malacostraca; order Decapoda; family Palaemonidae; genus Macrobrachium; species Macrobrachium nipponense. The sequence continues at coordinate 3,773,958 of NC_087218.1, read as the reverse complement.
GAAAATTAATTGTACTGTGAAATGTTGACGTACAAAACAATTCCTGTCGCGAAATATAATATTTAGAATTGATACAGAATTCGTGCGTCATTTGTGTTGAAAATATTTTGGCTATATATTACGGGAACTCAGCTCTGCCGGTAATATCCGTTTGAAAAATAACCTCTTTTAACTATTGTGTGAATAGAGTCACACTGTTTTGATGGTATACATTTAGCCAGAGTAATGAACGTCTGGTCTCTCTCTCTCTCTCTCTCTCTCTCTCTCTCTTTTGCAGCGTCCCTTGGGCCTCTTAGCTGCAACTCCTTTCATTCCTTTTACTGTACCTCCATTCATATTATCTTTCTTTCATCTTGCTAGCCACCCTCTCCTAACAAATATTCCGTAGTGCAACTGCTTTGAGGTTTTCCTCCTGTTACACCTTTCAAACCTACCTACTCTCAATTTTCCTCTCCAGCGCTGAATGGCCTCATAGGTCCTAGAATTTGGCCTTTGGCTTAAACTCTCTCTCTCTCTCTCTCTCTCTCTCTCTCTCCTCTCTCTTCTCTCTCTCTTCTCTCTCTCTCTCGGGTATCTTTTTCTGTTCTGTGCGTACCATGACGCCACAAGGAGAAAGAAAAGAGAAGAGAAGAGAGAGAGAGAGAGAGAGAGAGAGAGAGACGCGAGAGAGAGAGAGAGAGAGAGAGAGAAGACTGATTTCATTGTGAGGCGGACCCCCCCGATACACCTGTTGGGTTGCATTTGATTTGGAATAAAAGAAAATAAAGTTTCCCATTCAGACTTTTAGAGCCTCAGGGAAGCTGCAACATTCCTCTCTTGGACTCATCTGTTGATATGCTAATTGGGTTCGGGGGGAGAGAGAGAAAATCTCTTCCAGGTGAGGGGAGTCACTTTGCTCTGGAAGAGGAAGGAGAAGAAGACTTCCCAAGTACCTCACTGCCTCTAAATCTTTTCAATTGTTTCTTGCGTATTTCCAGAAGCGAAGGCTTTTGCTTTTCAGACGTAGAAAATGTGTTGACAGTCAAGTCGTGCAGTTGCGTTCTTCAGATTAAAAGGAAATCATCGCATGTTTAAGTATTTAAATTTTCATATTCTGAGGCTTTGTCCGCATGTTTTCTGTCTGCCCCCAGGTCTTCAAAACTACTGTGACTAGAGGGCTGCAAATTGGTACGTTAATCATCCTCCCTCCTATCATCAAACATACCAAATTGCAGCCCTCTAGCCTCAGTAGTTTTGTTTTTATTTAAGGTTAAAGTTAGGCATGATCGTGCGTCTGTTACCTCAACAACATAGGCCACCACGGCCAGGGTGAGTTTCATGGGCCGTGGCTGAGAGTTTCACACACCATTATACGCTGTACAGTAAAGTCGATTGCGCCAAAGTTTTACTTGTTTCAAATTTAGAAGAAATTGATTCCTGCCACAGTCTCGTTTCCCCAATTTGAGCTTTTCATAACAAAATTAACTTTATTTTGTAAACATTCTAATTTCCGTAAGATGCGTTTTGAAAATAAAAGGAAAATGCATATATTCGTATTTTCTTAAGATAACTTTTTCGTGTAAAGAGTTTTTTTTTTTTCTTGTTCCCACTGAATTGGTAGTTTTTTTTTAAGTTCTGATTTCCTTGATTTTAATTTGTCGACATGAAAAGAAGAAACATATTTTAAGCTTTCTTCTTTACATTTCTTTTTATTTTCATGGTAAAAAGTTTGTCCACATGAAAAGAAGAAAACATATTTTAAGCTTTCTCTTGCCCTAAATTTTTTTATTTTTTTGTGTTAAAGAGAAAAAGTTTGTCAACATGAAAGGAAGAAAATTTATGTTTTAAGCTTTCTTTTGTCCTGAATTTTTTATTTTCATGATAAAGAAATTTTGGTCATCATGAAAAGAAGAAAAATTATATTTTAAGCTTTCTCTTTTCCTAAATTTTTACGGTAAAAAGTTTGTCAACATGAAAAAAAAAGAAAATTTATATTTTAAGCTTTCTCTTGTCCTAAATTTATTTTCTATTTACATGATAAAATGTAGTAGTTCGTCAACTTGAAAAAAAAAAAATAAAAACATATTTCAAGCTTTCTCTTGTCCTAAATTTCTCATTTTCATGGTAAAAATAAATTTGTCAACGTGGAAAGAAGAACAATTTATATTTCAAGCTTTCTCTTTTCCTAGATTTTTAATTTTCATGGTAAAAAGAGGATGTTTGTCAACATAAAAGAAGGAAATCTATATTGCAAGCATTCGCTCTTAGATTTTTAATTGGCATGGTAAAAAGATGAGCTTTTGTCAAACATAAAAGAATAGGAAAAATTGATATTTCAAGCTATTCTTCCTTGGTCCTACGATTTTTTAATTTTTCATGGTAAAAAGAAGAAATTTGTCAACGTAAAAAGAAGGAAATTTGTATTGCAAGCATTCTCTTGTCCTAGAGTTTTAATTTAAAGAAGAAATTTGTCAACATAAAAAGAAGGAAATCTATTTTGCAAGCATTCTCTGGTCCTAGATTTTTAATTTTCATATGGTAAAAAGAAGAAATTGGTCAACATAAAAAGAAGGAAATTTATATTTCAGGCATTCTCTTGTCCTTGATTTTTAATTTAAAGAAGAAATTTGTCAACATAGAAAGAAGGAAATTTATATTTCAAGCTTTCTCTTTATCTAGATTTTTAATTTAAAGAAGAAATTTGTCAACGTAGAAAGAAGGAAATTTATATTTCAAGCTTTCTCTTTATCTAGATTTTTAATTTTCATGGTAAAAAGAAGAGAGTTATCTTTGAATATTCTCATCCTCTGAAGTCGGGTTTCTCATAATGCCGAGAAGCGTTTTTTAAATGTTCCCATTGTTATATTTGTTTTGCCAAGAGCAGGGGCTCTCAGAAGCCCCCCCCCCCCTTCTCCAACACACGCTATTAAGCCTCGTCCGGGTAGAGGATATCCAACAGAATGGAAAGCTTTCTGCCATTTTATTCTGAACAACAATACCCCCAGAAATTTCCTCTCAGAAGTCAAGACATCTCCAAACTTCCTCACAATGGCTTTTTATTCTCTCCGTAATTGGTGTATTTCTCTCTCTCTCTCTCTCTCTCTCTCTCTCTCTCTCTCTCTCTCTGCTGATTGTTGTCGAGTTTTTTTTTTCTCGCTGTTTTGAATGCTTTGTCATAACTTACATATTCGGGTTATGTGATAGGTATTTTTGCTTATTTGGGGAGTAAGCCTAAAAAACTACTCTGTTGTGTGGTGGTGGGGGGGGGGGGGTTAGTAAGGTCTATGGAAGAGCCCAAAAAGGTCTGATGGAGGTGTTTCACGTTGAGTTTGATTCAAGCTACAGGAATTTTAAGATACGATATTTATGATTTATTTATTAGAAGGAAAATGTAGAATATAAATAATGTGCTTGTTAAACAGTACAGAAAAATTATTTTTAAAAAGAATGTAGCTTGTTTATTTTAATTTACGTTGGTGAAATAAGGCGGTATTTGACCGTAGATTTTAGCACATATTAATTTGCGTTAAAAGTTTGGGATATAACTCATATGTGAGGGGAAAGTCTTGCACGTGTTCCAAGTAAGCTGGAAGTTGAGTCATCCTTTGTTTGTTTGTAATAATTTCTTATTGTTTTGTAATAATTTCTTATTGTGAAAAATGTATGTTATGGTAAGAGGACATTTCCTTCAAAATCAATAATGTTTTCGACACAAGTGTTTTCAGTTGGTCCATGAGAGAAATCTTATTTATTCATGAAAAACATTTTAACTCATAATCAGTTTGCAGAAAGTGAAAAGATTCTCTCTCTCTCTCTCTCTCTCTCTCTCTCTCTCTCTCTCTCAACGCCACCTATTGTACAGTAGTGTCAGTTTTGAGTTTGAGTAATTATCAGAAAATGTTTTGAGAAAACTTTGAGTGATTTCCTTTCTTTTTTCCAGCGCTGAATGACCTCATAGGTCCCAGCATTAGGCCGAAATGGTAATTCTTCTTAATTGACTTTATAAAGGTATTCCGAAGCACAAAAATATTTTGCTATTCATCTATTCCAGCCTTTCAATGAAATGTTGTCACCTGGTTTAAATTTAGTTTCCTTAAATTATTATTGCATGAGCTTCATGGTGCGTGCTACGCTGCGCTGGAACCCCAGCGCTGTCTGTCGTGTCTTCCTTAACCTCCCGATCCCCTACCTACCCTACTCCCACCTAAGGCGGACAAATAGGGTTGCAGGAGGAGGGTGGATGATCATGTCTCCTCTACTCTCCAGATTCCCTCCTTAACCGGCCCTCCACCCAGGGCAGACGAGCAGGTTTGCAGGAGGAGGGTGGATGTATCATGTCTCCCCTACCTACCCACCCTATACACAGGATGGACAAACAGGTTTGCAGGAGGAGGGTGGATGTGTCATGTCTCCCCTACCCTCAGAATCCCCTACCTACCCTCCTCCCACCCAGGGAGGATAAACAGGTTAGCAGGAGGAGGGTGGATGTGTCATGTCTCCCCTACCCTCAGAATGCCTTACCTACCCTCCTCCCACCCAGGGCGGATAAACAGGTTTGCAGGAGGAGGGTGGATGTGTCATGTCTCCTCTACCTACCCAGCCCTCCACCTTGGGTGGACAAACAGGTTTGCAGGAGGAGAGTGGATGTGACATGTCTCCCTTACCCTCCCGATCCCATACCTACCCCTCCTCCAACCGGGGCGGACAAACAAGAAAGATCCACTCGGATTTTACTGTAATAGATGATACATCCAGTAAATATTCCATACAACTAAGTAATTATGTAGTATACATACTTCCGCAAATCATCGTTATCATAACCGCATTCATGCTCTGAAACACTGCAATTACCATTCTATCCATAAGGCAGCCCACCTTAGAATTAAAACCATAACATAGTGAAAGCATTCTATAACATGAGAGCCAAACGCAACTAAATAGCGTGTAGTTGGCACATGAAAACGAAAGTTTATTATCCATAATAGTCAGTAAACACCCGTACGATACTTATTTCATTTATCTTCTTAGAAAGCTTTTATCAGCCCCTGCACCAATTACTCATTAGAAAGAATAATTTCTTTTATTTCCGATGACTCATCAGCGCCTTCATCAATTACACAAGCGCCTCAGTGGCGTGGTTGGTATGGTGTTGGCCTGCCACCTCAGTGGAGCGAGTTCGATTCTCGGGCATTCCACTGAGAGGGTTGGAGATGTGTATTTCTGGTGATAGAAGTTCACTCTCGACGTGGTTCGGAAGTCACGTAGAGCCGTTGGTCCCGTTGCTGAATAAACACTGGTTCTATGCAACGTAAAACCACCTTACAAACAAACAATTAATCAATGACATATTAAAACAAATAATTTCTTTTATTTCTAATGTCTCGTTGTCAGCATTCCAGTATTCCATTCTTTGGACATACCTGGTATGGTGTACGGTTGTTCATTTTTGGACCCGATGCAAAAATCTTCTGCTAAATGTGATTTAATGTTATTTACGTGCTTTTGTAACACTATTGTGTGTGATTTTGAAATATTAACGAGACGAAAGAATGTATGTTACTAGTGGGAGATGAAAGATAAAGATTGAAAGATTCGTGAAAGGTTACATGTGAGACAATTTATTATTATTATTATTATTATTATTATTATTATTATTATTTATTATTATGACAGGTTTTATTGAAAATAATGGCAGGAGATGAAAGATAAAGATAGAAAGATTCGTGAAAGGTTAGATGTGAAACAATTTATTATTATTAGTATTATTATTATTATTATTATTGTTGTTGTTGTTGTTGTTGTTGTTGTTGTTGTTGTTATTATTATCACAGGGTTTATTGAAAATAATAGCTATTTCAGCCGCGTTTATTTTGTATAGAAGTTTCTCTATTCTTCTTATCACTGATTTTTTTCTGTTATTTGTCAAATTGAATATATTTGTATAATATATTCAGTTTGACAAATACCAAGTTTTTTACATGAATCCTCCATTTGGCGTTTTAATAGCCAATTTGAATACAGAAGAAAAGTCAGTAAGAAGACGAACAGAGAAACTTCTATACAAAATAAACGCAGCTGAAATAGCATTGTTTTCAATAAAGCCTTTATTAACGAAGTCTTCTTCCAGCATATTATTATTATTATTATATTATTATTATTATTATTACTTCTACTTCTATTTCGAATACTACTACTACTATTAGTATTGTTATTTTTTGTAGAACTACTACTTTTAATTATTATAATAATAATGATAACAGCAACAACAAAAATGATATATGAGTAATATTAATTATTAATATAATAATGGGACCACTCACCAGACACCAGCACACCCGAACGAGCGGAACAATTGCTGCAACTAGAGGTCCCTCCTGAGGTCATTAGGAGAATTACACCACGCGGTGACCTCGACAGGACGTTATTAGTAACAAAGATCTCGCCGCCCGACACGCCCAACCCGAGCTCGGATGAGGGCGTGGTCCTTGATCTGTCTCACGGAGACAGACTTTGAAAGGCCGCGGCTTCAAATGTACCGGCAATTTTAGTTTTCTGTGAAAGGAAACTCTTAAAATCTTAAAAATGGCTGAGGCTAGAGGGCTGCAAATTGGTATGTTGATCATCCACCCTCCAATCGTCAAACATACCGAATTGCAGCCCTCTAGCCTTGGCAGTTTTTTTTATTTTATTTAAGGTTAAATTTAGGCATGATCATGCGTGCTGTGCGTCTGGCAACGTTATAGGGCAGGCCTCCACAGGACCGTGATTGAAAGTATCATGGGCTGCGGCGCGTACGGCACTGTACGCTGAGCAGAAAACTCTATTTTTTGCATGTTATTCTAGTGTACAGTTTGACTTCACGTAATAATAAATTGTGTAAAAAGTATCCTCCGGTTTGAGCGCGTTGCAGGGACAGAACATTTAAAAAAGAATTAAAAAAAAAAAACATATATACTTGTAATTTGGTTGAGGTCCGCTCTCAGATCATTTAAATTTATGCATTACTTTTCACAACAAATTTCCCTGCAAAATATTTCAAAAAATTTTTTAATTACTAGAACCTACGTTTTTATTTTTATTTATTTTATATTAGTTTAAAGAATTTTTCATTTTCAGCAACCATTTTACTCCTGACATATTTTTTTTGATGAAGAATTCTGCACTATCGCTATATTTTGAACATGAATAAAGTTTTATTTATTTCTGGCGTAGTCCACACAGTGAGCATTTTGTCATCGTAGTTGTGTTTCTCTTCATCCTTCTTTCTAATCTAAATTCGACGTCCATTTTTTAAAGACCTGGCGTCTTCGATTAAGTTTTCGTTGGACATTAAGGAGATGATTAAATCAAAACTACCATTACTTCTATTTCTGGTGTTATTACTGATGGTAAATATTAACGATGGCTATGACAAACTATATATATATATATATATATATATATATATATATATATATATATATATATATACTATATATATGTGTGGTGTGTGTATATGATATATATATATATATAATATATATTATATATATTATATATATATATATATATATATATATATATATATTTAATATATATATATATAATATAATAGTGACATCGAAAAAGTGTTTAACATAACAATTAAACTGGTCAATATCAAGAACGGCCTTTGGTTCGTGGCCCTCACGTGCTTAAGTGGCTGAAAATAAGATATATTCTTACGCTTTTTTTTTGTGTGGAATATTGCCAGCTTTCTTTTTTTTTCCTCTTTTTGTTTGTTTCCTCTCTAAAAGTCTCTAAAAGATAAGGGAGAGAGAGAGAGAGAGAAGGAGCAGCAGACCGTATTCGTGTTTTCTTTTTCGATGTGGTCGGGGACGGGGGGGGGGGTGGGGGGGGGGGGGGGGGGGGGGGGGGGGGGGGGGGGGACAGGGAGGGAGCGAGCAGGTTCTCCAGTGTTTGCGTGTTTTTATGGGAGGGAAACTGCGTGTTATCTCTCTCTTTCTGAATTATTCATCCGGATCACTGATACTTACTCTTTGTATCGCTGTGGTCGTGGTTCGTGAAAACGGGGGTTGGAGTTTTGTACGGTTCTTTGTGCATACATGCAATATGTGTATGTGTACTGTATATATATATATATATATATATATATATATAATATATATAAATATATATATATAAATATATTTATGGAACATATTTTCTATGTGCATATCTATACATATATATATGTATATATATATATATATAATATATCTATATATATACGTATAAATATACATATTAAATCAATTCTTCTGTTAAAACAAGATACATCTCAAGTATAAAAGGCCCATTAAAACGCTCTGGTTTAGAGCTAAGGACTATATCTCGGTGGACTAACTTCCACCCTTATCAAATAGTGAATGACATAAGGAGTTGCTTTAGAGAAATATATATAATTTCTTGCATTTCTGATTATTGAGGAAGAGAAGAGAAAGATGGCAATGACTTCGGAGCTAAAGATGTATAATGACTTCGAAGCTGAGTGTGAGAATGTCCTCCCAATTCTAACTGGAGATCGTATAGAGAGAGGAGCGTGAGGACATGACTTGAACTGGGTTTAGAGAAATATGCAGACAAATCCCTAATGCATCGCACTGAGAAACAGTCCCCCCCCGCACTCCACCCCACCCCAGAGAGGAAGTCATCAAAGAACCAATAACGGATCCTCTCCATTTGGGTCGCAGACTGTGTAGGGTCGCATTGCAGATTTTTTTTTTCTTCCGTTTCTTCTCGAATTTTTCCTGGAAAATTTCCTGGAATTTTTCCTGGAAATCTGTGAAGCTCAAGAATGTCGTGCAAGAAGTATTCAGTTTCCCGTCCAGCGCCTTCTCTAATTTTTATTTATTATTTATTAAAAGAAAACTATTGTGTCGGCTTTGTCCGTCCGTCTGCACTTTATTCTGTCCGCCCTCCGATCTATATAAATATTTTAAATTTTTTTTAAAAAGAAAAACTTTTGTATGGGGTTTTTTGCTTTGTATCCGATCCGCCTGCACTTTATTCTGTCCGCCCTCCGATCTATATAAATAAAACTACAGAGGCTGGAGGGCTGCAAATTGGTACGTTGATCATCCACCCTCCGATCATCAAACATCCCAAATTGCAACCCTCTAGCCTCAATAGCTTTTATTTTATTTGAGGTTGAAGTTAGCCATGGAGCGCTCATCTAGCAGCGCTTTCCGGAACCATGGAACGCACCCTTACTCTACCACATCTGGCAGGCAACTGAAGCGCCACCGGTCGTAGTTGATGGTTTTATACAGCATTATACGTTGTGCAGAAAACTCCCTCTAACCTTCTTTCCTTTCGTTCCTTCTCTCCGGAATCCTTAATATATAACATCTCGTTATGTTCACGTCATGGAAGAGGAAACGTTTTTGTAACGTGCTGCTGAAAATGAGAGAGGCGTGTTGCATGACTTAGCATAATAATAATATCCTACGAAAAGTTCTTTTGGGGGAGGGAGAAGGCTACGTTCTTCCGGTTGTAGAAACATGACTGAGTGCGGAAGAGATATATTAACACGTAAAGAAGGCGCCAAAAGTTTCTTCGGCGGAGTCGAGTTTTCCCTACAGCTGTGAGAAACTCTCAGCCGCGGCCCATGAAAATTTAAGCCACATCCCGTTGGTGTCCTGTGTTGTAGGATCATGGCTAACTTTAACCTTTAATAAAATAAAAACTACTGATGCTAGAGGGCTGCAATTTGGCATGTTTGATGATTGGAGGGTGGATGATCAACGTGCCAATTTGCAGTCCTCTAGCCATAGTCGTTTTTAAGATCTGAGGGCGGACAGAAGACCAGAAACTGAAAAAAAAAAAATGAAGGAAAAATCGCTGGAATGAAAGTCATTAAGCAGCTGGAGAAACCCGGAGTCAATTTCCATCATAATTTTCCGTCTTTGTTCGCCTGTCACTTCGTATCCATCTTTTTCTCTCTCTCTTTCTCCATTAGCGTAATTACTTCATCGACGGAGAATAATAACGATGCCATCATTGTCGTCTGCTGATGCATTCATTCTAATTCAGTTCTCCTGAGGGTTTCACCTAAAGATTTAGACCTGCGTCAATGAGAGCCTTGTGGAGTTCCTGTTCATTAGCAGTGGATAGAGGAACTGCAGTTTCTCTCTCTCTCTCTCTCTCTCTCTCTCTCTCTCTCTCTCTATCTATATATAATATATATATATTATATATGTATGTATATAATATATAATTATTGTATATATATAGATATATATATTAGATAGATAGATATATATATATATATATATATATATATATATATATATATATATATATATATCTATCTATATATATATATATATATATATATATATATATATATATTATATATATATATATATGTGTGTGTGTGTGTGTGTGTGTATATGTATATATATATATATATAAATATACTATATATTATATATGTGTGTAAGATCATATATATAATTAATATATATTATAATATATATATAGATTTTTATATATATAGTATATTATATTATATATATATATATTGATATATAATAATATATATATAATATAATCAAATTGAATTTAGGTTTAATTTTACTTTGTTCTGCCTGACGACTTCTTGTTATTAGTCATGGTGTCTTTACCATTGAAAGCAATTCTTCCACTCAAGTACTCTCGCGCGTGCACTGATTGGCGAGTACAGACATACGTAAAGAGCGGACAGATATTTGTGATATAGAAATGCGTATTAAAACCTTTGAGCGCTGAATGACCTCATAGGTCCCAGCGCTTGGCATCATGCGTCAATCTCATATTCCAATTCATAGTCCCAATAATGGTTCGAGCTGAAAAGGTTACAAGGAAGACCAGCTGCTGTGGATTATCATCTCAATGTGGGTCTCCAGAGATTATGAGGCTCTCGACTTCTACTAGGCACTGCCTGGTTGAAGGGAATGCCCCGCTGCCCCGGTCAATTGGGGGTTTTACGGTCTTTCTCTACTTTCGGGAACCAAAACCGTCGGAAATGGCTCCGATTTTACGAGTTATTTGGCCGGTAATGATGACAGTTACAGGTGACGTGAACAAAAATGTTATTTTTTTTTCTAAGACATTTTGCAGGGTGGTGGTGGTGGTTTTTTTTTAAGACTTTGTAGGGTGGTGGTTTTTCTTTTTCTGAGACACTTTGCAGTTTTTTATTTTTTTATTGTTTTTAACCACTTTGGAGGGTGGTATTTTTTGTTCTAAGACACTTTGCAGGGTGGTGGTTTTTTAAGGCAATTTTTTTTAAGACTTCGGGTTTTTTTTTTTTTTTTTTTTTTTTTTTTTTTAAAGACTTTGGAGGGTGGTGATTTTTTTTTCATCAAGACACTTAGGAGGGTGGTGGTTCTTTTCTAAGACACTTTGCAGTGTTTTTTAACACTTTGGAGGGAGGTAGTTTTGGGGAATCCAAGTAAAAACAAATCACAAATAAAAGTTACAGAAAAAAAAATCGCATTAATCTTTCTTAGATAGCGACCCACCCAAGGGTTTTATCCCGGTATATGTATCCATCTTTGCGGCGTGTTTAGTACAAACCCGTTTGGGATTACTGTAAAAATGTAAATATCTTAAAGATAATGACCCCTAAATAATGTGAAATTTTCCCTGTGACTTTATTACCGGCCAATATAAATTAAATGTGACTGTTTTTCTGATCCTTTTTTCTTTGACCTTTATTACCGGCCACCGGATTTTGGACGCAACCTGGAAATGTGTAAAGGTGTGGGGAGTGGCAGGAGACCTGGTAGGGACCTCTGGACTCGTCCCTACCAACACAGACGGCTCTGCGGTACATCACTCTGTTGATGAGAAATAGCCCTACATGTTTATTATGCATTTTTTGTCAAATATAGACGTAATGGGAATAATAAACATCGCGATGAGTTATTCCACTGTTTTAATACCAGTCAGGTTTGAAGTATTGCTACTGAAACATTTTCATTTGATGGAAATATGCTAGCGTTCGATGGTCAAATGCGCGCGCACGCGCGCGAATGCATTGATCCAAAGTCGTGACAAGATATTAAAGCTTGAATAGTATTTGTTTAGAAATTATTCATTGCCAAAATGAATAATAATTTTTTTTTTTTAGTTTTATCTCGTGCTATATTGTATTTTTTTTATATTATAGTATTTAAAAACACTTCCTCAAAATTAGCAAGAGATAAAACTAAAAAAAAAAATATTCATTTTGCAATGAATAATTTCTAAACAATCACTATTCAAGCTTTAATATCTTGTCACGACTTCGGATCAATGAATTCGCGCGCGCGCGCATTTCACCATCGAACGCTGGCATATTATATATATATATATATATATATATATATATATATATATATATATATATATATGTGTGTGGCGTGCATAACCATTAATTACGTTGCAGTAAGCATGCAGAAATTAGCGAAGGGCGTTGCACATCGTAAAAAGGAACAGTTTATTAATTACACTAAGTAGAGCACCTCTGGAAAGCATGTCATATGGCAAAAAACAGTTGAGTTGCCGGCTCTCTCTAGAATTGTCTCGTTAGAGGATTAATATACGTATGATGGGTACATATATATATAGGGTATATCTATATATATATATTATATATATATATATATATATATAATATATATATATATATATATATTTTTTTTTTTTTGGTGAGGGTGGTGAAGGGTTAGGGCAGTGGTTCTCAACCAGGAGTGGAATTCTCCCCCTGAAGGGAATTGCAGTTTCATGGAGGGAATTGTGACCACAAATTGGCAGGCTCAAACTGGCTCTAAGACCACACAAAACGCAGCGTGCATCGATCACACTACTGAGAAGTCACGCTTCTGGGCTCTCTCTCCGTTAGCTTGTGTGTTCGTGTTAGTATTTTGTTACATATATGGAATGCACCTTTCGAGGCAGACAATTTTGAAAAGTGTGGAGGGGGAATGAAAAAAAAAAAAAAAAAAAAAAAAAGGTTAGGGGAACCTCCTGCTTGAGAAAAGACGAACTGAGTGATTTGGAATGTCCAGATATAATAAGGGGCCGGGGGATCGGGGAAGGGGGAAAGGGAGGGGGTGGTAAAAGAATAGAACTTATGGTTTGGCGAACGGGGTCACGCTGACACAGTTACGTCGGGACCGAATTCTGGATTGGCGATGTTGAGCAAAATTCTTTCGGGTATTATTTTGGGGGAGAATTTTTCAGACCAGACCAACTCTCTCTCTCTCTCTCTCTCTCTCTCTCTCTGTTATCAGTAGATTTTTATTCCTTTTCTCTGAGGGGTTGCAATGATATTTCGACTTGATCTGTTGCGTTGAAATCACAGAAGTGGACTCACACAAACACACACACACACACACACATATATATATATATATATATATATATATATATATTCTACGTGTACACCTATGTGCACGTGTATAATGTGTATATATTAAATATGAATATATAGAAAAAACCTAATAGTGACTTTGAGAGTTAAATTGACGTTTTCCATCAGTATTACATTGTTTTCGCTTTATCGTGGTGTTTCCCGCGAGAGAGTAAACTGAATTGGATTTTCTGTAGCTGCAGGTGATCTTTGATTTTCGAAGATGATTTCCGAATTCTCTCTAGCGGTTGACCATAACAAAGAATATTTTTGTTATTGCTGTCATATTGCTGAGCGGCAAATACGGAAAATGAGAGAGGTAGAACTTGAAAGAATTCCGGAATCAAATGTTCTAATCCACATTCTTGCTTTGTTCGTCGAAATGAGTGACTATGGTAGATTCACATCAACCGTGCATTCGATGTCTAGGCGAGTCCCTTACGACGCTCCTGATTGGCTGTTGATAAGCCAATCACAAGGCTGGAAACTCTCCGTCTCTCGAGAGAGTTCACATGTGTAGGATCTATGTTCTATCTCTCCTGAGGGATACGTCTTTCAAAAGTATCCCTCAGGAAAGGTGGAACATGCATCCTGTCTATGTGAACTCTCGAGAGACTGAGAGTTTCCAGCTCTGTGATTGGCCTTATCAACAGCCAATCAGGAGCGTCGTAAGGGACTCGCCTAGACATAACAGATGCACGGTTGATGTGGATCTACTATAGCTGCAAGAATTGGTTTTGACCTAAAGGTTGACTATAGAGATGACAAAAATATTTGAAGACTGCGAAGCATGAGGAGAAATTATTCCCACCTTGAACCCTGCATTCTTTCTCGGTCCCACTGCATTCCCATTATCTCTCTCTCTCTCTCTCTCTCTCTCTCTCTCTCTCTTTTGGAGACAAAGAAAATTAATTCTGGATGGAATTTGGAATTCCTGATGTTTGCAGATGATGCAGTATTTATTGCAAATTGTAAAGAAACCTCGCAGAAACTAGTGGAAAGGGTTTGGAAATGTTTGCGAGACGTGAGACAGAGTAAGGATATGAGAGTAAATGAAACCAGGAAGGTTTTTAGTTCTCTATTAAAGAATACTATTGTTCTAGCTTTGTCTGTCTGTCCGTCCGCACTTTAATGTCTGGCCTGGGATCTTTAAAAAAAAAAAAACTGAGGCTAGAGGGCTGCAAATAGCCATGTTGATCATCCACCCTCAAATCATCAAGCATACCAAATTGCAGCCCTCTAGCCTCCGCGGTTTTTTTTTTATTTAAGGTTAAAGTTAGCCATGGTCATGCGGCTAATACCGATATAGAATAACTCAGGTCACCACCGGTCTGTGGCTGAAAGTTTCATGGGCCTCGGCTGAGAGTTTTATGAGCCGCAGCTAAGAGTTTCATACAGCATTATACGCTGTACAGAAAACTCGATTGCACCGAAGTTTACTTGTATGAGCTTTTGGAATGTAAATATAACTGGTGATTTTAGGATGAGAGAGATGATGATTCACGGTGCAGATGTATCTTGAAATTCAAGATGTCACTCGTAGTTATAAAATGTGTAGTAAGTTGGCCAAGGCTCCTTTATACTTTTGGTTCACTACCACTAAAGAATTGACGACCAATTTTTCTTTTCAAAGACCTTCATGAATGTATGAAGGGACTGTTAAACCCTCTCTACGGAATTGAAATGTCGATGTTGAATTGCAACGAACGAACAGAGGTGAAATCTGTCTAAATTCATTGGATCTTTCTTAGACAGTGACGCCCCCCCCCCCCCCCCAAACCCCCCCCCCCCCCCCAAAGGGTTTTCGGAGGTCGTTATCTAGGACTAGTATTTCTTGAGGGTCTTTTATTTATATTGACAGTCTTTTGTTGATGTTGTTACGGCCATCCCCAACGGGCTTGTACCTACTAAACGCTCCGCAAGAGTGGATACATATCGGGGGGGGGGGGGGGTTTCACTATCTAAGAAAGATTAATGTGGCTTGTTTGCACATTAATTTTGATCTGTGACCTATTTTTTTTACCTGGTTTCTCAAAAACCACCATCCTCCAAAGTGTCTTAGAAATTTTAAAAAAAAATAATAAATGAATAAAATAAAGACAAAAAATAAAGAAATAAATACAATAGAATGAATAAGATAAAATGAAATTTTTAAAAAGTCCTTATTTATATTTTCGCAATACTTCCCAACTTCAAGGAAGCATCCAATTAATTCATTTTGCTTGAAAAAAAAAAAAGGAAGATGTAGAGATAGCGTTGTTGAAAGTTTAGCACAAGTGACAGGATGGATGGATGGACCGGTGTTTTTGGGATGGTTCGGTCGTGTGGAAAGATCGTGCAATTGGGAATTCTTAGAAGTCGGGCATAGGGAGAAAAAAAAAAAAAAGACATTGCATTGAGGTGTTAGAGATGTGTATTTCTGGTGATAGAAGTTCACTCGACGTGGTTCGGAAGTCACGTAAAGCCGTTGGTCCCGTTGCTGAATAACCACAGTTGGTTCCATGCAACGTCAAAACACCATACAAACAAACATAGGGAGAAAGATCTAGAAGGCTTGAAAGATGTGTCGTTACAGAATGTCCGTAATATTCAGGAAACGTGTGAGTGCATTTGATGTAGTGGCGAATGGTTCCGCGCATGCAGTATGTTCCAATAAGTCTAAAACTTCACATGCCCCAGCTAATCGTGAAAACCTTACATGCAGTGTACGCTTAATTCAGATAAATAATCTCTTAAGTATTTACAAAAGATGCATACCTGACTCAGCGAAATCTTTTGCGGCATTACATGCTTTACACATCTGTTGTCAACTGAATCTTGATAGCCTCACGAATGGCGCACACCTGAGTCTAGCTAAGTCTCTCATGCCGTGCTGAGAGTGCATCACTTTTAAGGTTCTATGCAGCGTCCATTTTTACTGTGCTTCCTTTCACATTCTCTTTCTGCCATCTTGCTATCCAGCCTTTCCTAATAGTTGTTTCATGGTGCAGCTACGAGATTTTTCTCTTGTTACACCTTTCAAACCCTTCTACTCTCAATTTCCAATCCAGAGCTAAATGACCTCAAAGGTAGGTTCCAGCGCTTGGCCTTTTTGGCTTAAATTTGTATCCAGTTCCATTTCTTTTCAGTTTTGCAAAAGAGCTTTTACCCGTTTTATTCAGTTCCTTTTGGTTTAAATTTTGATTATTCCATTCCATTACTTTTCAGTTTTACAGACAGTTTTTTACACGTTTTATTCAGATCCTTCAAAACCTTCAGGCGTAGAGAGAGAGAGAGAGAGAGAGAGAGAGAGAGAGAGAGAGAGACTCTCTCTCTCTCTCTCTCTCGTAGATCTGTTGTTTCGAACAACTAGTGTTTAAAGACGAATTACAGGCAATGCAGACATGCGTTACCTTCATTTCTAAATCCTTACAGACCAAAGTCTAGTAAAAGTCCAATTCTTTATTAGACTTTATTACAGACGATGCATAACTGTTCTCGATTCACTCATGCGGCCTCAAACGATGCAGAAGGATCTTTGCCGCTCTGAATTTGCTGCCAATTTTGCATCCCAGTATTGACGCAGGTCACAAGTCCTAGAGAACACCGAAGGCGCTGAGTTTGAGAGCCAGAGGGCCAATATACCTCAGGTCTTGAAGGGAGGGAGAGGGAACCAAAGCATCAACGAGGGATTGATCGAAGCTCGCATGTAGTACAGCTTGAGCCTCCGGGGGGTGACTGACAATGACTGGTGTGTGTTTGGGGGGGGGGGGTGGGGGGGGGGGGGGGCGAAGGGGATAAACCGACGCAGATCGACTCAGTTTGTTTAAATAGAAGGCGCCATGACCAAAATAGTGCCGGATGGAGTAGTAGACACAATATATATATATATATATATAAATGAATATATAAATATATATATATACATATATATATATATATATATATATATATATATATATATATATATATATATATGCATCAAGCTACAAATATCCTATTAATATCCAAATCGCTCTACCTCGGATTAATATATTTTTCATATATGTTAACTGCAGGAGAACAATTTTTTTAGTTTATATATATATATATATTATTATATATATATATTTTTAGTATATATATATAAATAAATTTATATGTTTAAATCTATATATATCTATATTTATTATATATGTTCATATATATATATATATATATATATATATATATATATATATATATTATAATATATATCTATATATTATATAGTACATATATATATATATATTATATATATATATATATATATATATATATATATATATATATATATATATATATATATATATATCACTGGTAATAGTAATAATAGATAAATATTTGTCCAACTGAAAATGAAAGTTCATGGCTAAAATAGAATGTTCCTTCACTTACACCACTTACACGATGAGCATGTTATAATGAACCAGGTGTGTCAGGGCGCTCTCTCTCCTTTCAAGTGTTGCCGCTTGAAGGTTAATTTATTTTGAGGTGATTTTTTCCTCTGTCTTCGACTCTTCGTTCCGCAGTGAGAGGACGGATCTGTTTGTGTTCGCGGAATCCGCGTTAGAGCTTCATGTTCTTCAACCTTTTAGTGTTAATGGATGTTAGTGTGTCATCATTCCGAATTCAGATGAGTCATGATTCAAAAATTCATTTTGCAGTTTTTGTTAACGAAATTTAAGATGAAAGAATCCGTGTTATTAGAATTTTTTTTTCTCGGGAGATTTTCATCTTAAAAAGATATTCATTGCACTTTTTTTTAAACCCGTAGGGAAGTACTGCCGTCAGTGCACCTCACGTGTTGCACTGTAGGCATTACTGAAGGGTCTTTGCAGCGTCTCTTCGTCCCCTTGTTCACCTCATTATATTATTTATATATAATATATATATTTTTTCTATTTTTTGGCACCCATTTCAGGATTTGTTTCTATTTATTCCTTCTGTTTTGCTTGTCATTTTTTTACTTCCTTATTTTTCGTTCAAATTTCAGTCTTTGCTATTCATTCTTGGCTTTTTAGTTTTTCTTCATTTATGACAATGATCCCATTTGTTTGATATAATTGAAACTCTTGTTTAGTTTCCTTTTTTTCCTCCGTCTCTAACTGCCACTTCATTCATACCTCTTTGTCTTGCTTTTCCTGTATACTTAGTTTATGAGCACTTTATTCTAACCTCTTCAAGTTTCTTCATTTTCGTGTGATGTTTCGCTTACGTTTATTTTCGCATTTCCATTTCCTCTCGTTTCTCACCCATCTTGTTTCCTTTGTGCTTTCATGCTTTTAGTCTCCCTATGACACTCTATTGTTTTTTTTAGTCCTCAACTTCTCTACAATAATTTTAGTGGTTTCTTTCCCTCATTTGCTATGCTCAGGACAAGTCTCCCAATTTTCACTTCATTCTGTTTATTTTTCTGTAAAAGAAAACTATTGAGATGGCTTTGTCTGTCCGTCCCTGAGATCATAAAACTTTCTGAGGCTAGAGTGCTGCAAACTGGTATGCTGATCATTCACCCTCCAGCCATCGAACGTACCAAATTGCAGCTCTCTAGCCTTAGTACTTTAGATTTTATTTAAGGTTGAAGTTAGCCATGATTGTGAGTCTGGCAATGCTGTAGGAAAAGGCCACCACCTGGCCGTGGCTGAAAGCTGTATGAGCCGCGGCTCATACAGCATTATAAGCTGTATTAGAGAAAACTCGATTGCGCCGAAGTTTTGACTTGTTTTCGTATGTGTCCAATCTCCATATCCGCCTTTATTCCTGTCTTTATTTTCTCTTCACCTTCTCTTTGTTTTTCTCCATGCTGGTTCATTGGCTCCATTTTCTTTCACTTCCTCCATGCTTTCTCCGTCCCGGTTCCCATGGCTCTATTTTCGTTTCCGCCATATTGGTTCCATGGCTCCATTTTTGCTTCCTCCATGCTCTCTCCATCCCAGTTCCATGGCTCCATTTTCATTTTCTCCATGCTTTTTCCATCACGCTTCCTTGGTTTCATTTTCGCTTTTTCCCGTCTTGGTTCCACGGCTCCATTCCCACTTTCTCCATCCCGGTTCCACGGCTCCATTCCAGCCGTGACCTACTGAGGAGGCGCTCGTGCGGAACGACACAGTTATCAAAGCAATATCGAAATACGGACTTTCGAAGAGATTGCCGGGGCTACTGTTAAGTCAATTCGGGCGAAGGGGAGTTTGTTTATTAATGCAGTTGCAAATCGCTTTCCGATGTAGTTACTGAGAGAGAGAGAGAGAGAGAGAGAGAGAGAGAGAGAGAGAGAATGTTTTTCCCTACTTCGGCTCCTGAATCGTCGACCCGTTGAAAGTAGTCCTAGGTCGTCTAAATGGAAATGCTGACCCTCTTTGGATGTGCTATAATATTCGCTGCTCTACCATATTGACCTCTTTTGCTTCATTTCCCTCTCTGCCATTCTCCTTTCTCTCTCTCTCTCTCTCTCTCTCTCTCTCTCTCTCTCTCTCTCTCTCCTTCTCTCTCCTCTTTAGTTGTCTTTCTTCTTGACGCTTCACTTTCATCTCCTCTTTTCCCTTTTCGGTTAATAGATGTAGCGATATGTTCTGTTAATTCCCCCCCCCTGTAAGAGGGGTAGTAGCGCGTCAATGCGCCTCATGCAGTGCTTGTAGCATTACCTTAAAGTTCGTTACAGCGTGCCTTCCGCCCCTAACTAAAATCTGCAACCTCTTTCGTTCTTTTGACTGTACCTCCGTTGATATTCTCTTTCTTCCATCTTACTTTCTACCCTCCCCCGAACAATTGATTCATAGTGCAACTGCTTTGAGGTTTTCCTCGAGTTACACCTTTCAACCCTTTTACTGTCAATTTTCATTTCAGCGCTGAGTGACCTCATGGATCCCAGTGCTTGGCCTCTGGCCTAAATTCTATATTCAATTCAGTTCAATTCAATACTTAATTTCCGCTTCCCTTTTCTTCCCCGTTTACACTTCAAGTTCATGGATGCGCAGTGATCCTTCGTCGTCATCGTTCCTCTTTACGATTAGTATTGTCTACTTGACCTCTTTTCCTTAATTTTCATCTTTTCTTCGTCTGTCCCATTTACGTTCTATGAATAAGGTGGAAAGCTCTCCCCTCCATTTTCACCTCCCCTCTTCAATTCCACCTTTTTCTCTCGCACCTTCACGGCTTATGATTGTCTATTAACATCTCTTCCCTTCCATTTCCTCTTCTCTCCACTCCTCTCATTTTTTTTTATCTTCTTGAAATTGCATCCATCCATATTAAGAAGGAAGTCTCACGATGCAGCGTCTTTGGTTGAGAAGAGAGAGAGAGGGAAAAAAAAATGTCGACTCAGAAGGTCCTTCTTTGTTAATTCTGCTCCATTAATTTGCAAGAGCAAGTGGGAGACGACGGATAACGCTCGTTTTTTTTTTCATTTTTTCATTCTCGTTCCCAGAACCACACTGCAGAATTTAGGCCACAGGCCAAGCACTGGGACCTATCAGGTCATTCAGCTCTGGAAAGTGAATTGACAGTCAGAGGTTTGAGAGCTGTGACAGAAGGAAAACCTCAAAAGCAGTTGTCAGGAGAGGGTGGAAGGTCAGATGGAGGAAAGAGAATATGAAAGGAGGTACAGTAAAAGGATTGAAAAAGGGTTGCAGCTAGGGGCCGAAGGGACGCTGCAAAGAACCTAAAATGATGCGTACAGTGCACCGTATGAGGTGCATTGACGACACTACTCCCTACGGGGAGAGTGCAATGTGGCTCAGACTTCCAACAGAAGAAAATTATTCACGAAGAGGGGATGAATCTAAATCCTTCCAGCGATCAGAATTAATACTATTTGTGATGGGTGAGAGCAATATTGTCCCCTCTTACCTTTGAACAAATATACTGATAATTGAATTAGAATATACCGGTGATTGATATTCAGTTATAATTGCGCAATATAATTGCCGTTGCATTTGCCTTTTCCATTTCCAGGAGATGGATTAGCCGGGTGGCTGGAAATGTTACATTGAAATTGATGATTGATCGTAAACGTCATTGCTTTTTTGTGTTACCGAAAATTGACGATTGATTTTATATCCTAATTGTCATTGCATTTGCAAATTTTTTTTAAATACTTCCGGGATATGCATTAGCCTGATAGCCCGGAGGCCTCTTGGCTCCGCTGATATCAATGGCTCCAATTAAAATCCGTCCCAACCTGGAATGTGGCCGTTGACGTTTTACCGGGACATTTCGAATCAATGCCCGAAACCTTATTAGGATTCCATCGGTGAACCGAATGGGAAATGAAGGAGCTTTCATTCGGAAACGGGGAGGAATTCAAAAGGATTCGAATAAAAGGCCTCCCTTTCGTTTGAGTTACTTTTTTGGTTTTCTGTAATAGAAAACTATTGTGCCGGCTTTGTCTGTCCATCTGTTTGTCCGCCCTCAGATCTAAAAGAACTGCTAAAGCTACAGGGCTGCAAATTGGTACGTTGATCATCCACCCTCCAATCATCAAGCATGCCAAATTGCAACCCTCTAGCCTCAGTCGTTTTTATTTTATTTAAGGTTAAAATTAGACATGGATCATGCATCTCGCAGTGCTATCCGGAGGCATGAGACGCACCCTCACTCTTTCGGATCTGGTGAGCGACTGAAGAGCTACCTGTCAACGCTGATGGTTTTATACAGCGTTATACGTTGTACAGAAAACTGGATTTCTTCGTCGCCTTTTTTTACTTTTTTAGTTTTCTATAAAAGAAAACTATTGAGATGGCTATTTGTCTGTCCGTCCACGCTTTTTCTGGCCGCCCTCAGATCTTAAAAACTGCTGAGGTTAGAGGGCTGCAAATTGGTATGTTGATCATCCACCTTCCAATCATCAAACATACCAAATTACAACCCTCCAACCTCAGTAGTTGTCTTATTTTATTAAAGGTTAAAGTTAGTCATAATCGTGCGTCTGCCAACGCAACAACACAGGCCACCATGGCTGGCTAAAAGCTTCATGGGCCGCGGCTCATACAGCATTATACTGAGCCTACCGAAAGATAAATGTTTTCGATGACCTTGCTAATACGCTGTACAGAAAACTCGTTTGCGCCGAGGAAACTTCGGCGCATTTTTTACTATCTTATTTTTTACCGTCGTCTTATTTAGTCTTATTAGGAATCTATATATATATGTATGTATATATATATATATATATATATATATATATATATATATATATACTTGTGTGTGTTCTCTCTGGTGGAAGCCTATGTTGTATGTTCTATATATATATATATATATATATATAATATATATACATACATATATACATACATACATACACGTGTGTGTGTTCTCTAGTGGAAGCCTATGTTCTGTCTCTCAGTTTTCGTTTCTTTCTGGGTTATTTTCTCTTGTGGTCTTCCTAGTTTCATCTCAGTTATTTTTTAAACTTTAGTTCCATTTTTAATGCTTTTTTTCTATCCCCCATCTCCATTCCCTCCATATTTCTTCCTAGTGTCACCACATTTATTATCCCCCTTTCCCCCATTCACCCGCTTTTGGTTCGTATTCTAACCCCCTTTTTTTTTCATGTCATCTCGTACCTCAGCTTGAAAGTCCCTTTTAGTGGTAATAATGAAGCTTGAACTGCCAATTAACCGGTGCTTCTCTACAAGCACCAGTTAATTATATCATTAGCAGTGATGAGTCTTTGATGAGAGCTGATGATTAAGTACTAATGACTAATCTAGTTGGTTTGTGGTTTTCGAAAATTGATGTTGTCAGTTTTGATTTGTTTTGACTCATTTTAAGATGCTGTTTAATGTTACAGTAACTCTGTTCGTCAGAAGAAAATATCACTTGACTAATAATAATAATTTCCCTGGGAAAATGTTTTCGCGCTCCCGCGCGCGTCAGGGTGGGAAAGAAACTGTAAGGGTCGGGAAAAAACTGGCGGGGTCGGAAAGAAACAGTCAGCGACTATAGTAGATTCACATAAACCGTGCATCTGATGTCTAGGCCTGTCCCTTACGACGCTCCTGATTGGCTGTTGATAAGCCAATTACAGGGCTGAAAACTCTCAGTCTCTCTCGAGAGTTCACATAGGCAGGGTCTATGTTCCACTTCTGAGAGATACACACACACACACACACACACACACACACACACACACACACATATATATATATATATATACACATATACATATACATATACATATCCTACCTCTGTTAACTCTCTCGAGAAACTGAGAGTTTCCAGCCCTGTGATTGGCTTATCAACTGCCAATCAGGGGCGTCGTAAGGGACAGGCCTCGACATCATATGCTCGGTTGATGCGAATCTACTATAGGATGCCAGATCGTTTTCAGAACCTCTTAGATAAAGGCCGCTGCTTCAGCCGAACATGTCGGCCTTCATCAATATGCAATATCTGCAGGTGGAAGCTTATCTTGACTTTTGTCGTGTTTTATATTCCTGGCCATTATCTTAATTACCACGATGTTATCTTGAAGTACCTAGCCCTATGTATGTCCATGCAGTTTTATGTGTGTAAGTTTGTCAGTTAGAGAGTGAAATAACAATATAATTCGGTACTCGTTTGCAATTCAATCACTACTAGGTCACTATCAATCAAAGTGGCGAGATCGGTATGGTCTTGACTTGCCACCTCGGTGGCCGCGAGTTCGATTCTCGGGCATTCCACTGCGGGGTGAGAGATGTGTATTTCTGGTGATAGAAATTCACTCTCGACGTGATTCGGAAGTCACGTAAAGCCGTTGGTCCCGTTGCTGGATAACCACTGGTTCCATGCAACGTAAAAACGCCATACAAACAAACAAACAAACAATACCACGATGTTATCTGAAGTATCAAGCTCTATGCCCATGCAGTTTGATGTATGTGTGTTAGTATATGTTAGAGAGTGGAATAATATACTTCGGTATTCGTTTGCAATTAAACCACTACTAGGTCATTATCAATCAAAGTGGATTGGCAACCGCAGACGTTCATCGCCAACAAAAACCAAAACTGCTATAACAAACCGGAAGTTTTATCCTTATCTTTTGATCACAGGTATTCACCTTTTCCCCCTGCAGGTGGAGCCGTCGACTGCTTTCTGTGCAGCTACTCGCCCCGCGGGAACTCGACGAGGACAGACCGCTGCACGGACGAGAACTTCGTCAAGGAGGAGACCGAAGTCGGTTCCTGTAGTCTAGGGTGCGAGTCAGTTCTCATCACCGATGTCAATGGTACGTATAATGGATGGGTCGTCCTGCTGTGTATTCTTTACGGAAGCACTTATAGTGAGATAAACGCACGTACTACATCATAATTCTGTCTGAGGCGTCCCCCCCCCCCCCTTTTTTTTTTCCAGTTGCTTCAAAAGGTGCTTGTTAACACCCTACACATTATGTTTGATTTATGTACACATGCTCGCGTGTACACACACACATTATATGACTATAGTATGGTGTCTGTATATTATATGCTGGAAGGGTGTATATGTGTGTAAGAAACACATATATGCATTTTTTTTATAATAACTGTCATCTTGAACAGCTACCCGAATTACCAATTCTATATTAATGAACTAATGAAGTAACATTTTAAGCTATGGTAATACTCCTTGATAAGTGGGTATGTACACGTAAGTAATATTTCAAGCTACAGTAAGACTCCTTGATAAGCGGGTATGTACACTACCTCTTAGTAGTGCGGACTGATGCACGCTGCGTTTTGTGTGGTCCTAGAGCCAGTTTGAGCCTGCCAATCTGTGGTCACGTCCCACCCCCCCCTTCATAAAACTGAAATTTCCTCCTAGGGGGAATCTCCCCCCCTGGTTGAGGACAACTGCTCTAAATGTTTCCGTAATTTATTTTGTTTGTTTTCCTGAATGTGTTTTTGATGAAGAGGTTTATTTTTTGACAGGCTATAGAAAAAATTTTTAAAAAAATTCTTGGGTCATGAAACATACTTGAATATTTTTTTTTAAATGAATTATGTAAAAGTAACCCGGTCAGTTTTTCTTATGACGGATATACGTATACTGTTTATATTATTTCATACTTAATGAATGGGAATAGATACCCAAGGTGTCGTTTTCTTATAAAAGTTCTTATTTAGAATTTAGAATTGAATTATAATTTGAAAATACTCGATTTTTACAATAATTTTTTTTATTTGAAATATGTACTACTTAATTTTTTTCTATAAAGCTAGCGTATATTATGACAAGACCTCTTTTTCTGAAAATATCTAGTTGAAAATCAGTTTTATTTTTCGAGAACTTTTGTATTTCAAAAGAAAATTTTTTTTTCGAAAGATATTTTCCAGCTCAGATTTTTTTTTTTTTTTTTTTTTTTTTTTTTTAACTTTCACAGTTCAGAATTCAATTTTTTTTCTCCAAAATCTACTTCTTCGGTTCAACAGTGACAATTTTTCTAAAAACTTTCCTCGTTCATAGCCAACTTTTTTTTTTTTCACTGAAGCACATAATGTTTCAGAAAGTTGAAATTCAGTTTGCAGTGGAAGAGATAATGACACTGGTGTTTCTTTACGACGTGAATTAACTTCAGCCTTTGCGACTAAGTCTCCGAGATGTTGGAATAGTGTTCATGTGTTATGATAGATGTGTCATTTATTCCCTTTCTCTCATATGAGACGATGGAAGAATAAGGCAAGATATAAATGAACACCCCAGCTAAGTAGGCCAGAAATAACTGCTATTGTCATTCATACCATATTTGCACAGTTCACTTGGACTGTATGTGCCAGTTCTCAATTTAATATATATATATATATATATATATATATATATATATAATATATATATATCACATTACTATGTTTCATATACACGCTTTAAGCGCTACACATGTCCTTTTAATATCCAATTCGCTCTACCTCGGAATTCACATATTTACATATATGTTAACCGAGGGTGATTTTTTTTTTTTTTTTTTTTTTTTTTTTATAAGTAATTCCGTCCTCCCATGGATTCGAACCAGCGCAACACAGAGGAGAAATCGGGACTTCAGTGACGTCTTTGCTGATGCTGCCAATATTAAAGGACCTTTGTAACTTTATATATATATATATATATAATATATAATATATATATATATATATATATATAATGTATATATATTGCCTCAGTAAAGCGTCCCGAAACAGACCGAAAGTACTTGGCTATCTCGCTTTTTCATTTTTTTTCCTTCGTGGCAAAAAAACCTTTATTTATACATAGCATCACGTTTTATATTACTTTGTGATCAAGTTATTCATTATACATGTATATATGTGTGTATAACTGAATCATGAAGTTTATGGAACGTGATAAATCCATAAATAAAGGTATAAGCCACGAGGGAAAATTAAACAACGGAGTTTCCGCAAGATCTTTCGACGTTCAAATGTCCTTTACTTAGCAGATGAACTGGTAAGTAAAGGACGTTTGAACGTCGAAAGGTCTTGCGGAAACTCCGTTGTTTAATTTTCCCTGGTGGCATATATATATAGATATATATATATAATATATATATATATATATATATATACAGGATATAAGCTGATTCAATACAGTTTTGAATATGCCTTCTCCGTGATATTTTGAAGTCCCGTGAAACCGTTATAAGTGATACTGTGTGTATGTGCAACAGCGCAAGTCAACCGCCAAAGACGTTACAAGTTTGCGTGGCTTGGGCAGTTCAAAAGAGCGCCACGCATCTCTATAACCAATCAGCTTCTTGCATAATGATGCTGTGTGTAGGGGGCATTTGAAACAGGCCGCACTACTGGTCAAATCAGTTCGTTAGCAGGTCCCAGGCCAGCATACAGCACAGAGTGCCCACTGCCCAGTGCCCGCAGTCCCATTCCCGTCGGCCGCCATACAAAGACGTGTGTCAGCATGAGTGTCAATAACAGTCTAACCTGCCGTCCGGTTGTGCACTAGCATAGTTAACGTAATAATTACAGTTAAAGGCCACCTGTGTAGCTAAGAAGAATACGCCTGTGTTAAACGTTTCATCGATTATTATTTTTGCATGACCTCCATTGCATGCACGTAAACTTATCTCTCTCCTGTTTTTCCTTCATATCCCGAACCCACAAATGACCGAGATCAGGTCATATAATTTTGGTGTCAGTCGTGGGGTCTTGCCAGTGCATAATAATTAACAGCGTGATTGTGAAGGTGAAATAAACAATGTAAACTCGAAGAAAAGCGGCGGCGCGCGACGGCAGGAGTGCCAGTACTAGCAGCACCAGTGCTAACAATAACAGTGCCGAGAAAAAGGACAGTGTGAATGATCCGGCAGTGGCAACAATTATCCAACACGCGTTAGAAGAGTTACACCAATTAACAAAAGAAACGCAAACAAAAAAGCCCGTCGACCCACCCACAATTTCGGCCAACGTCGCGTCGTTCACGCAAGTGCGATCAGACGAAAAAATAGAAAAACTGCCAGTGCTAGATGGATCAGTGCCTGAGTTTGATAACTTACGCACTGGTGAAGGCTTCCTTTCGATCGAAGCCTTTATAAAGTGTGTTGAAAACGCCACAATTGGCTGGACGGATAGAGAAAAGATTGTGCAAGCGAAACAGAAGATCATCGGCAATGCAGCACGACAAATCAGGAGTTGGGACGTCAGTTATTCGGCAGACTGGGGTACTTTTAAACAGCACCTCACTCAGCAGTTTGCCTTACATCGAAGACCCTTATTGGTTCCTTCCAATTATAAGAGGCCAATCAGCTTAGACCTGTGACCCAAACAAGTTCAGTTTGAAAAGTTAGGGAATTAGTGGTCGACGGGTCTGGGCGCGTCTCAAAGACAGTGGTCGGCGCGTGTCGCCTTAGAGTACCTTCCGACTATATAATAATCATATAATTAGTAGCGTAATATTAGCAACAGAGCCCTGTGTAACTATTAAGGGAAATACACATGTGTTAATTTTACCTTACGTGCTTCATTGTACTTGTAGAACCCTTGTATGATCGAAAATCAGGTCATATATATATATATATATATATATATATATATATATATATATATATATATATATATGTGTGTGTGTGTGTGTGTGTGTGTGTGTGTATGTTATGAGTTTTATCATACATTTTCCGTATTAATTTACGCGACTGTTTAGACACATAAGCCTCGTCATGTTTTGTGTACCATGCGCACAAGTGAATAAAAATAGGAATTACTGCTCATGATCGCAAAAAACGAAAGGGGTAATAGTAATATTTACGAAGCTTTGAGTTTATTGTTTGTCTCCGTATCTTTTCTCAACGGTCCCGTATAGATACGGGAAATGAACTGTGAATAACTATCATACAGCGTATTGAAATGAAAAAAGATGAACAGGTAAACAGAAGCGAAAAATAAGCAGAGAATCAATTGGAAACGAAGGTAAACAACTGCAACGAGGACTGCGTCTGGGTGGAGAAGAAAGTGGAAGAAAAAGATTCAGATTGTGTGAAAAAGTCCTTCCTATTAACTGAAGTGCTGCTGTGTACACTAAACAGCGATGAAGACTTATTGGTAAATAAAACATGATTGGAAACCAGCTGTATCTGTGTTGAAGAGCGGAAGAACAAACTGAGGGAACCGGAATAGAAAAAAAAAAATATTGTTTTATAGCAAAATAACTCCAATGAATTGAAGTGCAGTACGATCTACATGGAGTACTGAACGAGTCATAGAAAAACAAGTAAAAAATTCGAGTTTTCTGTATGAAACTCAGTCACGGCCCATGAAACTTGCAGCGACAGTCCGGTGGTGGCTTGTGTTGTTGTTGCTACATATAGCGTTGCCAGACGCATGATCATGGCTACCTTTAACTTAAAAAAAAAAGAAAAAGAAAAAGAAAAAAAATACTGAGGCTAGAGGGCTGCAATTTGGTATGTTTGATGATTGGAGGGTGGATGATCACATACCAATTTGCACCCCTCTAGCCTCAGTATTTTTGAAGATGTGAGGGCGGAGAGAAAAAGTGCGGACGTCCGAACAGACAAATTAGCCAAATAGCCATCTGAATAGTCTCTCCTTTCACAGAAAACTCACAAAACAGATGATTCGAAAACCAGACGCAATTCCCAAATGGCGAAGATTGAATTAAGGTCATTGAGCGGCCCTTATAACGAGGTGCGCATATTTCTCCCTCGAAACGAGCGGACCCGGGAAAGTTTAACACGCGGCTATTACCCTAATGGAAATAAATTGAATTACCCAGATATTCACACTCAGGCCCCGCAAGCAAACATTTCCCAGGCGCGCGTGCGACTGACTCCCCCAAAGCATTGCTGTGGAAGCTTAAAGCTGATAACTTCCTTTCCGGTGGAATTGATGCCATTTGGTAGATAGTGACAAAGGTAAAGCTTTGTCGCTCCCAGAGCATTGCTGTGGAAGCTTAAAAGCTGAAAACATTTGGTAGATAGTAACAAAGGTAAAGCTTTGTCGCTCCCAGAGCATTGCTGTGGAAGCTTAAAAGCTGAAAACATTTGGTAGATAGTGACAAAGGTAAAAAGCTTTGTCGCTCCCAGAGCATTGCTGTGGAAGCTTAAAAGCTGAAAACATTCGGTAGATGGTGACAAAGGTAAAGCTTTGTCGCTCCCCTAGTATTGCTGTGGAAGCTTAAAAGCTGGAAACACTTGGTAGATTGATGATAAAGGTAAAGCTTTATCACTCACCGAGCATTGCTGTGGAAGCTTAAAGCTGATAACTTCCTTTTCGGTGGAATTGATACCATTTGGTAGATGGTGACAAAGGTAAAGCTTTGTCGCTCCCCGAGCATTGCTGTTCAAGCTTCAAGCTGAAAACAAACAAACATTTGGTAGATAGATGATCAAGGAAAGCTTCATCGTTCCCCAAGCATGGCTGTGGGAGCTTCAAGCTGAAAACATTTGGTAGATAGATGATCAAGGGAAGCTTTGTCGCTCCCCGAGTATTGCTGTGGAAGCTTAAAAGCTGAAAACATTTGGTAGATAGGTGATAAAAGGGAAGCTTTGTCACAAACTGGAAAATGTCTGTTTCTTATTCCCTGCCATCGCTATGACTGGTGTTGTTGAGGTTACTAACCCTGTAATTGCTACAGCTGCCAGTATTACTACCCAGCCAATAAGTTACAGCAGGAAAAACGAACGTAATCAGGCAAGATGTGGATCAGAGATCCGTAAGTTTAGTCTTCGCAGATGGTAAATGATATATCATCTGTATTTTTCGTAACTCAATCATTCATCGTTTTCAACACTCGCTTTACATGAGAACCGAGCCTGTGTAATCTGTGGTCTCTGTTCCTTTTTAGTCATATTTGCTTAACTGTAGTTGTTAAACTTGATATTGATGAAAAAAAGTCGTTAGTGGAGTTTTTTTTTTATCAAGTTGATGATGCATAGTCTACATAAGTCTGGTTTGGCCAGGAGAAGCACGTACAAGAATGGACATGATGGAAATGTTGAGTTTTATGGCTGTCCACACTGGCGGGCATGCCTGTCGAGCACTCCCAGCTGTATTTAAAGGTGCGTCCACACAATCGAACAAACATTGTTACCATATCATAGGCGAAGCAGAATGACGTCATAAGCGTTGAAACGATGGAAGTAGATCTGGCAACAAACAGTGGTACCAGATGAGGTTGTATAGCAGTGTTTTTACTCGGCTCACAAGGCAAAGACCGGTAGATAATTGTTAATTGGTAACCACTAGCGGGCACTGTCCGACAGGCAAACGCTGTTCCCATAACTCGTTCCACTATTCTGACCGACCGAGTATGGAGCCACAACGATGCGATTGTCTGGTAACACTATTTCAGAAGCGAGAGAAAATGTAAACAGCTGGGAGTGCCCGACGGGCATTCCCGCTGGTGTGGACTGGTCGTTAAGCCCCGTCTACACGGTCAAGCTTTGCTCGACGAACTGTGTTCGATATGACGTCAGAAGTGGGGAAAGTCAGAACTTTACTCGCTGTATTTGCGCTTCTGACTTCACATCAAGCAAGTTCGTAAAGTAAAGCTCGACCGTGTGTACGGTGCTTATATTAATGGAAAAGGACGGGTAGAAGAAAGTTTAAATCCTTGATGAACACCACTATGAACAAAGAAAGGGCTATTTGCAGCAGTGTCAAACACCACAGAAACACAGTAGTCTGGTAGCAAAGCTTGTATTAAGAAGACACCCTGTATGAATTGCCCAGGGAGAAGAAGTCAAGCTGTGAGGATGACTTAACGAATGGGCCCCGTACAGTGGTAGTGCCGTCAGTGCAAGGAGTCCATCTGCGTTGGTTTCCTTCTTGTTACACCTTTTAAACTTTTACTGTCAACTTCCTTTGGCCTAAATTCTATGTTCAGTTCAATTCAGTAACGAATGGGGTTGTGTATCATGTTTTGAGATAGTGGTTAACCAAGAGGCCTTGATGAAGGATGATTTGATAGAAGTGGAATAAATACCACCAAAAAGTCTATGAGATTTCAGACTGCTTAGAAACCCGTTGTCATTGATCAAGAAGTTTTAGTACAATGAAAACAATAGCAATAGAATATAGATGGATTGGTTACTAGGGCCACTATACTTGAGAACAATGTGACAAATTGATGCTTCCAAAACGCAGGATGAGGATTCTTACAGAATAATATTTTGAAAATTTAAAAGAAAATTGGGAAAAATGCATTGGCAGCTTCCCAAAAGACTAAAAAGAAGGCTTCCTCGTACCTATCTCCTTAGCCTGTCTGCAAAGGACTGACATCTTAGCAAACTTTGCAGATTGAATTTGAGCGAGAGCTGAGGGTTCATAAGAGCCGGAGTAACAAGGGTAGTCTGAGTGGAATTAGTTAAAAGTTTAGTCAGAGAAAAAAATAAGCCAATTAAATATTTTAATCGGAAATACTATTGATTGGGGTTGTGTTAGTGCGCAGTGATAGCCTGCAGACTCCCAGTCGGCTTCAGATAGTCGCTGGTTGTACTGGATTTTACGCGTAAAAGGATGAAAACGCAATTGGGAATTATTTTTTGCTCTTCCACGCAAAATACTTTTGACTAATGCTAGTCGCTCGAGCAAATAGATAAACAGTTTTGTAGCTGTATCATTAGTGAGCGAAATGGCATTGTGACAGATTTATCATAGGACACATCAAGTACGAATCGAAACTAGAAAACGCTGTCGTAGATGAACTTTTTCAAATCCGTATTGTTTCTGAACTGTAACAACGGCCTCAGTGGCATGGTCGGTTTGGTCTTGGCCTACCACCTCGGTGGCCGCGATTTCAATTCTCGGGCATTCCACTGAGGGGTCAGAGATGTGTATTTCTGGTGATAGAAGTTCACTCTCGACGTGGATCGGAAGTCACGTAAAGCCGTTGGTCCCGTTGCTGAGTAACCACTGGTTCCATGCAACGTAAAAACACCATACAAACAAATATAGAAACACCCCCCGTAAGGGGGAAGTGCCGTCAGTACACCTTAATAGGTGTACTGTAGGCATTATAAGGTTCTATACAGTGTGCCTTCGTCCCCTACCTGCAACACCTTTCACTCCTATTAGTGCATCTCCTTTCATATTCCCTTTCATCCATCTTACTTTCCATCCTCTCCTAACGATTCATTCATAGTGCAACTGTAAGGTTTTTCTCCAGGGAAACCATTCAAACCTTACTGTCAATTTCCATTTCAGCGCTGAATTATCTCAGAGGTCCCAGTCCTTGGCCTTCGGCCTAAATTCTGTATTCATATAGAAACTTTTATACTGGCCGCTGTGTATGAAGGGATAACTGATTTTAAACGACTGGAATAAAAGGCTCTCTTCTGGAAACTGATCGATACAGAGCCAGTGGAATCAAATGAACCGAGATATAGAGCTATAAATATATATATATATATATATATATATATATATATATCTATATCATCAGTGCATGTGTTTCTGTATAAAGTGTTTTGTATGTATGTTTTTTTTTTTCTTTTTCAAAGCTCAGTAATGTAGACAGCTAACTAAGTTATCCTCAGCAAATTTAGACTCAAAGTGGTTGTCCCTTATCCCCCCCCCCTTTCTCTCTCTCTCTCTCTCTCTCTCTCTCTCTCTCTCTCTCTCTCTCTCTCTCTCTCTCTCTCTCAAACTAATGTCCAGAAATTTATACCATCCAATTCTTACTCGGACCATAAACTGCCAGCGCGGAACGACAAGCATTGCAGTAAATGGAACGTATAGTGAGTGGGAAGAAGAATGTAGCACACGGGAGAAAGAGAGAGAGAGAGAGAATAAGGGAAAGAGAGAATATGTAAATAAATAAACTCCTCCAGACAATTATTATAAAAGTTTCCTCGGCAGACTGTAACTGGTAACGAGGGTTAAAACCAGTTTTTCACGAATGCCAAGAGAAAGGACCATATTTCCTGCCTCCTTCATAGCAGAAGTTGCAATCTGATATCCCCTATGGCCGTCTACAAGTTTTGGTTGTATAAGATTCCTTTTTACCTATAAAGAAGAAGAAGACGAAGAAGAAGAAGAAGGGGAAGGGGAAGATGTTTTGGGTTGAAACGGTTCCTAACTACACAGTAAGGTATGATAAGAGTGACTTTGATATCCGTTTCTTCTTCGCCTCATTTCTTCCCGACTTTATGCCGTGGTTTACGAACCTTACTTTTTTTCTCTCTCTTTTCTTTACCTATTTTCTTTTTTGGGGGAGAGAAACTTTATGAAAACTGCGTCGCTTACAGAAGGAGCTTGTGGTGAGAGGCGGGCTCGACACTCGAAGCAGCTGTCATATAAAGAACGCGCGTCAATCGTGACTGGAAACGATAATGAGACAAATTGTTGCACTGTTTGTTTTGCTCGATGGTTGCGTTCGTTTGGGCGGTCTGGGTGTTTGGTTGTGTCCTTTATTGCCCGACCAACGGTTGCGTTCTCTCGGGCTGCTGCCTTGTGGGTTGTTTCTTTACTCTCAAGAGAAGGCGCGGTGGCGAACTGTTAAGCATACGAGCAGTGTTTGATCAAGGGTTGATTCACACTTATGATGAGTGCAAGTGTTGAAGAGATAGGCAAGAATGAATCGGGCTTCTGTGCGGTTAAGACCCTCCTCCTCCTCAGTGGTTATATATATAATATATGTTCGTGAGAACGTCTGCGCTGCCTTCTTCCCTCTGCCCTTCCTGATCAGAACCAGAAGCAGACTTCTCTCTCTCTCTTTTTCTTTTTTTTCATTTAGTTCCTGGAGATGGCTCTTCATAGACATCAGTGTGAGAAGCAGTGGTACGCATACTGTTTGAGTGTGCAGCATGTAACGAGTTTTCTTAAAAGCTGATTTTGTAGCGTTTGTTTATTTTATTTTATTTTATTTTCGTTGTGAGTTGCATGAAAGCTGATTATTTTACTGATTATTTATAAATAAAAATGTTTGATGCGTAAAGGGTTAAGAAGTTAAAAGCAGTATAAGAGAAATTGTCATACAACGTTTTAGGGAATTAGGTGATTTTGTAAAGTAATTGAGCCACGGAAGCAGAATGTGAAAATATTTTGGTGAAAATGGTAACTTGACTGAAGGACTCTCTCTCTCTCTCTCTCTCTCCAGGGCTGCTTGTATACCATTGCTGTGTACGGTCAGCTAGGATATTATGAATGAAATTCTCTCTCTCTCTCTCTCTCTCTCTCTCTCTCTCTCTCTCTCTCTCTCTCTCTCTCTCTTCTCTCTCCAAGGGTCAGATTAAAGCAGCGAGGTTGTCGAATGTCTGTTGCAAAAAAGGTTTCAGTATGAAATTAAAATCACATCCCAGTTTTTTTTTAATTTCTTTAGTCGGATTAAATCAGTCTGGGTTTTACTCTGTACACTAACTCTCATTTATGGAAGATGAACATCCGTAAATTGATATCATACGGATTCTCAAACTTTAACTTTTGCGAGTTGAACAAGTTATTAACATTGTCTTTCTTATGCTAATGTAATGTAAATTATAATTTAAAGCATATGAATACACACGAAGAATGCATGATAGTAAGCGTTCTCAGATTTTCGTAAAAAATATTGCATTTCTGATCCACTGCATTTCGTATACAATGACAAGTTTTCAATGCAGAAAATTGCCTTTAAGCATTCTGCAATATGCTTACTGTTAGCGCCTCAGTGGCGTGGTCGGTTTGGTCTTGGCCAGCCACCTCGGTGGCCGCAAGTTAGGGGTCAGAGATATGTATTTCTGGTGACAGAAATTCACTCTTGACGTGGTTCGGAAGTCACGTAAAGCCGTTGGTCCCGTTACTGAATAACCACTGGTTCCATGCAACGCAAAAACACCATACAAACAAACAAACAAACAAACAATATGCGTATAGTTGCTTTTATACTCTTGGGTAACGCTGCAACAGTTTGTGCAATGATATTTATGTTAATGGATTTGACGACCTGTCATTTGAGAGAAACATCTGTTCATTTCCGCACTTCTATAATAAGCGATTATAACTTCCGCGAGTTTCGACAACTTGCTCAACCACCTGCTCAGGAAGGAAAGTTGGTGACAGAAGGGAGGAGGTCTGACTTTGTATAGGCAAGGGCATGTACACGCACACACGCACACACACACACACACACAGAAAGAGAGGGAGAGGGTACACCATTCCTCCTTTTCATCAGTCAAAACATTTGCTTGAAAGTAACGATAGAAGATATTCCCTCCCACCCCCGTAGAGGGGGAAGTGCCGACAGTGCGCCACATTACTTAAATGTTCTTTGCAGCGTGCCTTCGGCCCCTAGCTGCAATCCCCTTTCGTTCCTTTTACTGTAACTCCTTTCGTATTCTCTTTCTTCCGTGCTTTCCACCCTCTCCTAACAACTGATGCGTCGTGCAACTGCTTTGAGGTTTTCCTCCTGTTACGCCTTTCAAACCTTTTACCGTCAATTTCCATTCCAGCGATGAATGATCTCGTAGGTACCAGTGCTTGGAATTTTGCCTAAATTCTCTATTCAGTTCAATCGATAGAAGATCATTCTGGTGTCCGAGTGAAAAGGCTACGCCAATGTAAGGATAAGGACGGTAAGGATTTTTTTTTTTTTTTTTTTTTTTTTTTTTTTTTTTTTTTTACGTGGCTAGGAACCAATTGTGGTTACTTAGTAACGGGACCTACAGCTTGTATTGTGGAATTCGAACTTCATTATATCGAGAGACGAATTTCTAATCACCGGAAATAAATTCCTCTGGTTCCACATTGGCAGCAGCGAGGAGATTGATAGGCTAGTAGGCAACCCACTCGTCTGACGAGGAACTTCGCGGGAGGAGAGAGAGGTGGCTAGCACCGAAGAAACTTGAGATATTTACCTCTTGAAAGGGAGAAGTTTGTATTTTGTATGAGGAACCCCAGAATTCCGAAGCTACAGACCTCTGCAGTGCAGTCCAGGTTGCAGGCAAATAAAAAAAAAACCGCACACACACACACACACACCAACCACCAAACCGGTCCTTCCCAAAGAGACAAACAGGATGTTTTGCCCAAAATCTGGGATTATTGACAGAAGATGACGTAGGATTCTCTCCCCAAAGAAGTAAATAAATTGACAAAGTGCTTGTCATGTACCCAGATGGTACTGAAGAAACAATGATCTCATCTCTTGCTTTAGTGCCTTCATCATTCTGTCACTTATCATTCTGTTACTTAAGCGAAAATCCCTCCCTATATATTTACGGATCGTTTGCACAGAATGCAACGCGCAGATGAGCTTTGCGTGTCGTTACTTATTCC